>NW_026250726.1:0-196837 GCF_024043175.1 Alternaria infectoria | reverse complement strand
CCCTAACCCTAACCCTAACCCTAACCCTAACCCTAACCCTAACCCTAACCCTAACCCTAACCCGAGTTTAGTTCTATATAGAGGTATAAACTATAGTTCTATCTAGCGTAGTAGCGTTAAAGCTATCTTATAGTATATACTTACTATATTATATATATATATTATAATACTCTTCTTTATCTCTATATATAAGGTAGGTTTTATTACTATTAAAGTACTACGTAAGAACTTATTATCTATATATAGAATAAGCTGTATTAAGCTATATAAACTAGTTAACTATAGTATAGTAGTGTTATAGAGCTTTCTTATAATAAAAGTTAGATAACTATACTAAAATAAGTATCTATGCAAAACAGCGCTATCTATCTCTATCTCTACGCTCTAGTTCTTACACTAGATTAATAAGATAGTTAGAAAGAGTTACCTATAGAACGCTGTTAATATTAGAAATATAAATACTAACTAAGAACGTAGTTATTATAATAAGTACGCCTATACTATAAGAAGAGAAGCTTATCTAGAAAGCCTTATAGTCTTCTATATCTATTTACCTATAATATACTACGTAGTTTAATACTATACTTAGATTATTTACTATTTTAATAAAGAGTACGTAGATAAAAAGCTTTTTAGCCTAGGTTACTTTAGTTTAAATATAGCTAGCAAGAAATTTAGTCTCTTTACTTTCTATTATTATAAGATAACATACTTACTAAGCTAGGTTTATCTAATTAGTTAGTGTATAGAAGAGAATAGTGTTTATTAGTAGAGAAAGTAACTAGAAAAACTTAACTTTCTATTTAACTAGTATTATTACTAATAGAAGAGTAAAGTAAATGCTAAATCTTACTACTCTTTATAATTTACCTAGATAAGGTTAGTACGTATAATTATTTAAGAGTATAAAATAAATCTTATCTAGTATAATACGTTCTAAGTTACTATAACTATTTAGGTATTATACTATTTCTATAAAAAAGAGTTTAGCGAGTGCCTCTAGTATTACTAGAATAATAGATATAGATTAGTTATAGTATCTATCTTTCTAAATACTAGTATAGATATAGTAGGCCTTATAGTATATAGTAATATCTTATTATAATATAGTAAGAGAAATAATAATAATACTCTACTAGTAGTTATAGTAATAGTAAGAAAGAAGAAATGCTAGACTTTTACCTACCTTTATACTAGTAATATATATAATAATAGTATTACTACGTATAATAGCTTTAATAATGTCTTCTTATTTTAGACAAAATATAGCTTTTTTACTAAAGTTTTTACGTAATAGACTTTTATAGTTATACTAAATACGCTATTATAGATTATTAGTTAGAGTAGAAGATAGCTAAGTAAAGTAGCTATCTTTACTCTCTTACTTAAACTCTAAGGTAGAGTACTATTTAATAGAGACCTTAAATTAAGATTTTACGCATTTAAATTTCTTTTAGAATATAGTAATAATAGTCTAACTATAGATAGTAGTTTCTATTCTAGTAGAGTAGTCTACTTATATTTTACGTTCTTCTGCGTTTATAGCACTTACTATTTTATTAATCTTTTCTAGTGTAAGCTTCTAGAGTATACACTTATCTATATTAAACTTCTATCTAAATATAATAATAAGATACTATATTATATTAATACTAATATAATACTCTATCTACTTTTTAGTAACTTTAATAATAATACTAGATAGACACTAGAAGTTAGTTAGTTACTAACTATCTTTATTAGCCTAAAGAAGACTACTAGTAGTCTAGAGAAGATATAGTTCTTTAAAACTAGTTAGTACTATATACTAGAAAAAAATATAAAAAAGTTAAATAAGCTAAAGATACTACACTAATAAGCTACTAATAGAGTAGAAAAGAAACTAATATATAATCTTAATAGTTTTATCTATATTATACTCTTTATAGTACTATAGTATAATAGTAATAAGCCTATTATATAAAAAGATATTATAAAGTTCTTTATTACCTAGATTTTTATAGTATACACTAAGTAGTTCTATATCTTGCGCTAGCTAGCTACTAGTAGTATATATAAGAGTAAGAAAGAGGTTTAGAAACTTCTAAACGCTATCTAAGTAAGCCTTAATCTAGGTAGCGTTCTAAGAATTATTAAAAAGAATATTCTTACGCTAAGTGTAAATAGAGTCTAATAGTTATTTATAGATAAAAGTAGATTATAACACTAAGATAGGTAATTTAGAATTAAATAGTCTAAATTCTATATTATAGTTACTTAGGTTTTTAATAATATTATTCTATAGAATAGATAGTATAAACCTTTAGTTTAGTATAAGTGTAAGCTTATATATAAGAGTAGTAGCCTCTTTATATACGTTATAAACTATAGATATATACTTAGAAAGTATTATATAAATACTATAAAAAGTTATAGTATTACTATTCTAGTTTATAAAGGCGTTAAGGTTCTCTCTATATTAGAAGTAGCTTAGGTACTAAGTAGTATTAATAAGCTAATATATAGAGGTTTAGTACTTCTATATTAGATAGTTATAGATCTAGTTCTTAAAAAAGTCTATAGTATTCTAGTTACTATAATTATCTCTATAGCTTTAAGCTATAATAGCCTTACTCTTTTAGATTAATAAGTATATTTTACTTTTATTAATAGCACTATCTGCGTTTACTTCTTTCTATACTAGGTAAGATATAGTAAATAATTCTCTAAACTTTTAAATACTAGCTAGGTAAACTATTTTCTTTAGTGCGCTAATATCTATAGTAAAGTTATATACTTTACATAGTTTCTAACACTTCTAGAAAATATATTAGAAGCTAGTAGTAATAATAAGTAGATACTTAAACTTATTCTAGAGAGACGTGTATTTAATAAGAGTAAGCTAGAATTTATAGTATTATTATTCTAGAGCTTTTAGGTTAGTATAGTTATATCTTGCGTTAAGTAAGAGAAAGACTCTATAGTAGCTATCTAGTTACTTAACTACGCGCTTCTACGCCTATTATTATATAGTAAATAGTATAAGCTAGCTAGAACTAGGCTTCTTAGACACTAGTATCTAGAATAAAAAGATAAATACTTTTTATAGAGAAAGAGCGTGTTAAAGTAACTTATTCTAGTATATCTTAAGTAGATATATAGGTATATATTACTTATTCTCTTATATTATATAGATATAGGCGTAGCGTAATACCTTAGTTATTAAATTCTACTAAGTATATACTATACTCTTAACTATATTATATAGATAGAAGAGAAATAGCTTAGTTACCTATATTAGCGTATTAGTTAAAGTATACGCCTCTTTCTAAGTTTATAGTAGTATCTCTAGAAAGCGTATATAAGATAGCTATAGGCTAGTTTATATAGTTAGCGCTAAGAGTATAGCTATAAGCTAGGCTTAATATTCTTTCTTTGCTTATACTTCTACTTTCTATAGTTATTCTTCTATATTATAGAGTGCGCTGTTGTTATAACTTAGTAGAGCTATAAGTAGTAGCTTAATATACTATAGCTAGATACCTAGAGAGGTATATTTATTATTATATTTATTTATATTAGAGGTAGAGCTACGCGCCTATATTAGTAGAGGCTTATCTCTAGTGTAAGTAGAGTGTATTACTTTAAAAAAGTATTATATAGTAGTATTAGTATCTATAGATACGCCTCTAAAATAGTATTAAGTAGATATAGTTTACGTATACTCTTATAGTAGAAAAGTGCTCTAAGTTTTACTAGCTATATAAACACTATAAGTCTTTTATAAGTACTTCTTTATATTCTTATTAGTACTCTTTTAGATAGTAATATACTTATATATACTATATATATAGCTTTTATATATAAGAAAATACTTAATTTATAGAAGTAGCTATCTATTAGACTAGATAAAAGAGAACTTATTATAATTAGCTTTTAATAGATATAATACTTTAAGAGTAAGAGCTTCTACTTATATACTAGTACGTTACTTTGCCTTAATATTATAACTATAATACTTATTAAAATAGGCCTTAATACTACGTAGTAGTATAACTTTTAGATAAAAGAAGTAGATAAAAATACTATAGTTAGTATTTAAGATAAATATATTAAGTAGAGTAGGTATAATATAACGCTAGTGTAAATAGGTAGAGAGATTAGATAATAATATTATAGTAAAACGTGTTAGAGGCTATTATTAAAAAGAGAATAAAGTTTTTTAATCTATATAAAGAGAAAAACTAGCTATAAAGTAGTATAATAAAGCTATTCTATTATACTCTAAAGATACGTAGAGTAAACGCCTCTTTATCTAAGTTATAGAAAATTATACTACTACTAGTAGCTCTATTACTTTAGTCTATATATAGTTAGAAATACTAGCTAAATTAATTTTATATATTAAGTAGTGCTTAGATTATTAGAGGCTAGGTATTCTAAAATCTAAGCTCTAGCGTTCTTAGTGTTCTTAGCGTTACCTATACTATAGACACTAAGTAATATCTTATACTTAATAGTATACACTATCTCTATTACGTATATATATACTAACTAATATAGCTATATAGCTACAAAAGCTTAATCTTATTCTAGTCTCTATTAATAAAGATAATAACGTTAGTTTACTAGTCTAGAACACTTTTATAATGTTAGAACTCTATATAGTAGTATTCTACGTTCTACTAGATATAGTAGAGCCTATCTAAGCCTTTTTTATATACTCTCTAGATAATATAATCTACTAGATCTATTAATAAGTTAGTAAGAAATAACTCTTAAAGTATATTTAGTAAATTTATAATAATTCTTAAGTAGATATAGAATATACCTTTACTAATCTAACTAATAAGAACTATAAGCGTTTCTCTAAGCGTATATATAAGAAAATAACTATAAAATAAGTAAATAAGTACCTAAAGAATTAACTAGATTATGCGTTAGTAGAAATAGTAGTAAATTTCTAGAATATAGTTACTATAAAAATAAATAAGATTACATATTCTAATTATAAGCTTAAGTACTAGAATATAGCTAAGATATTTAAGCGTATAGGTATTAGTAAGATAGCTAAAATAATTAACTATATAAAGGTAGTTACTATAGTTAACTATTTATAAGAATAGAAGATAGTTCTAGGTATGTAGAGGTAGTTATATTAAGAAGGTTTCTGTTTATTTATAACTATAGAATTAACTAGATATAATATTATAGAAGATATAACTACTAGAGTAGAAGATATAACTACTAGACTAAGTAATAATATAGATATAGTTTCTAATATATAAAATAACTAGCTAGTATTATTCTAGGCTAACATAGATAGAATATTAACTAATATACTAACTATAAGTAAAGTTAAAGAAATCTAGAGATTAGTTATAACTATATAAAAGAGAGAAACTATAGATATACTTAGTAATATGTAGTATTACTAGAATATATTAATACTCTACGCTAAATACAAATATCTAGAATATCTTTTACGTAGTAGAATTAATCTAAAAAGTATATAAAAGTAAAGTATAGTAATAGTAGCGTAAAAGTAGCTATTTACTAAGATTAGTAGCGTTATACTTTGTATATAGAATAGATAGTTAGAATATAAAAAGTAATAGTTTATACTCTAAGAGAGATTTAGAGTAGAAATCTTTACCTTACTACTAAGAGGTAAAGTACTAAATTTATTTATTAAATAGAGACTAATTGCGCGTCTATAGAACTAGATAAATATAGTTATAATCTATAATAGTAATACTATAAAAATAGTAAAGATTATAGAACTAATCTTTATAAGTTATATAAGAGTAGAGTCTCTACTAATATAACTTTTACTAGAGTCTATTAAGAAGTCTAACCTTATTAATTAAACCTTTATAGATCTACTTACTTCTAGTTAAGATACGTAATAGAACTTTAAGGTAGTCTAGAACTTAATAGATAATATAAGTTAGCCTAATTTACTAGCGTAAATAGTAGTAATATAAGAGAATAGATAATTCTAGGTATACTTTACTATTAAAATTCTATTAATTTATGTATATAAACTAGTAGGTTCTTATAGGCGTAAAAGATTAGGTTAACCTAGTAATATCTAGAGATTTATAGATATATAATATTAGAACTTTACCTAGTAATACCTAGGAATTTATAGGTATAAGACGTTAGAATTTTATTCTAGAAATATAGAAGTAATCTAATAGCATAGTTTCTATCTATAAGGTAGTAGAAAATAAGCCTAGAAGTTGTAATACTTATATTAATAAGCGCACTTCTAGAGTTAGCTTACGCTATTAGTGTACTTCTAGAGTTAACTTATAGTGTTAAGTGTACTTCTAGAGTTAGCTTATAGTGTTAAGCGTGCTTCTAGAGTTAGCTTATAGTATTAAGTGTACTTCTAAAATTAGCTTATAGTATTAAGCGTACTTCTAGAGTTAGCTTATAGTGTTAAGTGTACTTCTAGAGTTAGCTTATACTACTAGCGTAGTTCTATATATAGCTTATAGTATTAAGTATTCTTCTAGAGTTAGCTTACGCTATTAAGTATTCTTCTAGAGTTAGCTTACGCTATAGAGCGCACTTTCTAAGTATAATTATAGTAGAGAACGCGCTTCTAGAGTTAGCTTATAGTATTAAATAAGCTTCTAGAGTTAGCTTATAGTGTTAAATAAGCTTTTAGAGTTAGCTTAAGCTATAAGGCTAGTGCTAGAATATAGAGGTATATAGACTAAATTTTATAGAATTTAATAGTAAAAGTTATAAATCTAATAAAGTTAGGCTGTTTATAAATAGGTTATAGATAACTATTATAGTAGAGCTACTAGTGTTAAGTTAGTATATAAGGTAAGAAAAACTCTAGAGGTAGAATAAGCTTATATAGCGTAGTAGGTAAGTATAATAACTACTATTATCTTCTTTCTCTTGTCTATCTATAAGTTATATATAATAAAGATTAGAATAATACTAAATATCTAGTTTATAATATAGAATAGTATAAAGTAGCTATAGAATAAGTTTATAACAAACCTAGAGAGAATATAATATTCTTTACTACTATAGAACTATTTCTAGAAGAATAAGATAGGCTAGTATTAGAAGGTAAAGATAAAGAAGAAGTATACGCTATATACTTAGATAGTAATAAGAGTAGTCTAAAGAATTAGGTAATAGGTTCTATTCTAGGCAATGTGTAGAAGAAAGATACTAATACTTATCTTAAGAAAGATATTTATAACAACGTATATAGACTTATAAGTCTACTACTACTAGTTTAGGTTATTAGCCTTATAGAATATACTATAGACGTAGTATTATATCTTTATACTAATAGAATACTTTTTATCTAAAATAAGATATTATTACTTTCTAGTTCTATTTTAGATATCTAGTAGCGCAGAGCTATAATAGACTAAGAAGGCTACTAGAGTAAGAATAGAGAAGTAGTTATTAGCCGCAAAGTTCTTTATAAGAACTAGCTTATAGTAGTATTAAAGTACTAGTAGAGTATAAATATAGATAAAGAAGCCTAGAACACTAGTAAACTCTCTAGATTAATTCTCTCGCAGTATAGTTGTTAGTAGAAATATAGTTTAGAAATTAGACTAACTCTAAATCTACTATATAAAGATATAGCTATTATTTAGTCTAATCTTTAGCGCGTTCTTTTCTATAAAGGTTAATAAAACTTAGAATAAGACTTTAATATAAGCGCTATATATATAGAGATAGAAGAATAGCTTATATTAGTAAAGAATTTTTCTTAAAGTAGGTAATATATAAGAAATCTATAGATAATCTATAATCTATCTCTATAGTAGCTAGACTCTAACTTAAATAATGTAGATTTAACATAATACTACTTAATTACTTAGTAATCGCGAAGCTTAGTAAAAACCTATAGAAGGCTAGAAACTAGGCTAATTTCTAAGAGAGTAGTTCTAGGTTCTAAGTATTCTTAGTTAGTTCTATATAGCTAATCTAGATCTACGTAGTCTTACTAGAAACTACTACTTAAGCTATATCTATTAAGAACTCTAATATCGCGCATTTTAAATATATTATAACATCTTATTAATACTTTAATATACTTGTAAGTATATAATATAACTTTCTAATATTAGAAAATATTATAAATATGTATAAATAAGAATAGTACTCTTAATAATACTTATAGCTTATTTCTAAAGTCTGCTATCTATAATATACGCTGCTTTAATACTACTACTATTAATCTAAGTATATTATATATCTCTAGTAATTAATTCTTAGAAATTAATATCTAACGCTAGACTTTAAAGTAGAGAATAGAGGTATATAAGAAATTTATATTTATAGACTTTATAATTATAAAATAGATAGTTATAAGCTATAGGTAGCTATATAACGTAAGACGCTAGAAGTATATTAATAAAGCTATATCGCAAATTTTAATTTGCGTAGTAGGTAGAAGGTTATAGAAGAGAAAGTTAATATTACAGAGTAATAGCAGGTAGGCTAATAGTAGTTAATTAGAAATAAGAGTTACGTAATCTAGATAATATTTACTAGATTAGATAGGCCTATTTAGATAAGGCTAGATCTAGCTAGTAGCTACTTTAACGCGTTTAATAGAAACCTCTATACTATAGATATAACCTTAACTTTACTACCTTATACGTAAGAGACGTTTTCTTAAAGCTAGTATTAAGTATTATAAGAAATAATTATAACTCTATAGTAAATTACTAGTTTATACTATACTATTATTATAACTATATTATTATTACTATACTGCTAAAGTGTCTAAACCTTATAGAATTTAGTAATATAAGATTTAACTAAGAGTACTTTAGCGTAGGCTCTATAAGTACTATATTTACTTATAGTTCTTATTTAAGCCTAGTAAGCTTTTACATCTATATTTAAGTTATGTATAAATTACTAGACTAGTAGAATACTATAATATTATATTATACACTTCTAAATCTAATAATATAATTTCTAACTTACTATTATAAGAGATAGTAGCTCTTAATAGATTATTCTACTTTGTTATATATACTATAGTAGAATAGATACCTAGATAGTATTTATAGTTGCGTTAGCGCTACTTAAGGTTATACTAGACTCTAAATATCTATTATACCTAGGCAAGTCTATAGCTATCTAGTAGTACCTAAGTCTACGTACAAGAGGTCTATATTATAATATATACGTAGTATATTAATATCTCTTATTACTATACTAAATAATAGGTATCTTAGTATTTATAGAAGGTTATTTATACTTATATAGTAGATATAGTAGTTTAAACTTATAGCGCTAGATTCTATAGGTAAAGAAATTAATTAAGTCTAATTTGTAGAGATAGAAGAGTCTAATACAACGTATTAGTAGCAAGAATGTTGTAGTATTACTTTGTTTACTCTCTATATAGAGATTCTACTCTACATAGATATACCTTAGCACGAAACTTACTAGGCATTTCTACTATTAGATTGTAGTAGATACATTTAAGAATAGCAAGAACTTCTCTATCTCTTGCTACTTACATTTTAGTTGCGCAATTGCAACACAGGCTAAACTATAGAACTAATCGCGCACGAAGAGCGAATAAGATTTACGCAAGCAGTTTAACAATGCAGATAGGAAGAAGAGAGACGTCGGATGTAGGAGCTAGCGTCGTCACGATGCTGATGGGCCTTAATGTCGTTGTCACTCACCAGGAGCGTGTGCGCGGGATGGCGCCTCGGGCTGTCGCAAGGCCGCTAGTGGCGGCAGCTTTACCCGAACAGTGTTAGCACTCGGTGATCCGGTGCCTCGGGGCCGCGAACACGGCGTGCATCCTTTCGGTCAACGACATCAGTCTGATTGCTCTCCGTGATGTTGATCTTCTCTTCCGACGTGTCTTTTGGCCCATCACGCGAAACCGCACCTGCGACATGGCTTCATTGGTAGGCTTACGGCGTCTCGCGTTGCGTGCGCAGCCACCCCTCGGTTCCCCCCCGAGGATCAATGTCACGTGTATCCTTGGTGATCGATTGAAGATTGAAGTCGTTCTTCGCGGGAACGACAGCGAGTAGTTTTGTTTGTTCTGAGTTGAATGTAAGGCAACGCAGCAGGCTACGTTGCCTTAGTATCTTGTGAAGCTGAGCTTCCCGAGCAACGTAGGCGGCACGCCTGTTTGGTGTTTCATCTGTACAGGCGCAGAACACACACAGTAAGCCTACGGTTGTTGTAAATTTGGGTAATGCAAAAAATGCGTTGATGGATTGCAAATGAACGTCTGCATCAGGCGAAGTTTCCACGGCTTGTCTGAGTAAAGACTGCCTAGATCTTACAGTGTGTCAGGCTTATGCCCGAAAAAGAGTGCGCATAGCTACCGCCGGTGGCGCAGCACTGCTCGAAGGACAGCCTACTGCGTCTGGCTTTGGAATCCACCTGTCCGCGTTTCACCCCAGATCGCGGCATGAAACGTCGCGTTTGAGCGCCTGTCGATTGCTATCAACATGCAGCGCGCCTGGATCAGCGAGGATCAGTAATACGACAAGTGGAAGAGGCTTAAGAACTGAGAGACGCGACTGGCAGGGGATCATTCCGCGGGGTCCAAAAGAACTCCAACGACCGACCTGTTAGCCAGGTTTCAGCCATTCGCCGTCGATGCAGCAGTTGCTAGTCACTCTGACAGGACCGGGACGCGGCAGTGCATGCTAGCAGTGCCAGGCTGCAGCGATCCCACACAGTGTGGCAACGCAATCTGACTTATTTGCCGACGTAGGCAGCGGCGTCCGGATACTGCAGAATGTCGCATGTATTAGGTCATCGTTAGGTTTGTGGGCGGCCTTGGCCGGCTGCAGGAAAGAGCGCGCGCCCGATGTGACATGTAGCCTATGGACTGCTGGAGGCAGTAGGCTGCGTTGCATTGTCCGCCATCAAAGATATCGCAGTATGCATATTTGCATCCGCCCATGACTTCGGGTTCCCGGGCAGGCTACAGTAACAGCGCTGGGCCGCCGCGTCACCAACCGTCGCCTTCTTCACCGCCTCACGGCCCTCGCATCGCTGATGGTTTCGCGACATCCAGCGGCCCGGCCTCTTGAAAAGCTTCATCACCTGCGGTATGCTTGCTTGTAGTCTCCCGCGCGGCATCTCGAGTTCAAGACAGCCAGATGCGTCGAAGAAGCGCGACGTGGTACCTAGGCTATCATCCCAGCAAAGCTATGCAACGAACAGCTGTTACGCGCACTCGCACAAGGCATATGTTTCAAGTGCTTGGCTCTTCTTCGACGCTTCGATTGATGACTCTGTTTTTGACGAGCGATTGACTGGTTCGAACAGAGGTTGCTTACGGAGGACTAATAATAAAGAGACTTTCGTTGGAGTCTTTCGCCCATAATACCAAGTATCAAGATAAATTCCACTGCCGATGTCAAACAGGTGAAAAGTGAGCGGTGATGTCTGGCTGAAATAACTACGCTAAGCGGTACTTGGCTTAGCCCATGGAGCTTGTACTCACCGTCGAAGATTCTTTGCTAAACCACAACAACAAACACCCGCACTACTCACGATAAAACTATCGAAAATGGCGCGCAAAACCAAAGCCGAGAAGGCGGCCGAGAGGGCGGCCAAGAAAGCGCAAGAAGAAGCCGCGCAACGAGAGATCCAAGAGCAGCAAACCCAAGAACGGCAAGCCCGCGAAGCCCACGAACAGCTTCACGCCCAAGAACAAGAACTCCGAGAACAACACCTCCGAGAACAACACCTCCTAGAACAAGAACAACAACACCAAGACTCCTCCGAGCATACCGACTCTTCCCGAGAAGCCTCGCCCGATTTCGACCAGGTACGCTTGCAAAATGGTGTACTCATCGCTCAACTAACACCATGAAGGCAACGCTCGATGAGGAGCGGGACCAAGTCAACTACCTCCTAGAGATGAACAACTCCGAGTTCCTAGAGAAGCTCCCGAGCAACGTCACCTCGTTCAGCCGAGCAGGTGCCATCCAGCTGTACTCCAAGCTACGCCATGCGGTCCAAGACCTTCAAGATCCAAGCGATGACGCCTGGTACGAGGGTTGGGAGCAAGGCGAGGCAGAAACTTGGGACCTAGCCTTCGCAGCTGGCTTCCACCGAGCTATGGTCTTAACCACCAAGAGTTCCAAGGAGCGTTCCAAGGTGACCCAAGAACTCAAGGAACGAGCGGAAGGCCTCAGCAAGTTGCTGAAGGGCTACAAGGGAGCCTCCGAGATGCCCGAGCCCTTCACGAATTGCAATTCGAGGACGCATGACTACTGCCTAGTAAAACCTTCCGAAATGGTGCCCAATCACATTGCGCACGACTATTTCAACCATTTTTGGAAGATGATTGTACGTTTCTATACATATTATCTTCTCGAAACCATGCTAATAATGTCCAGGAGGAGTGATATCCAAGAGTGAAGACTTTTGTTACTAAAAGTGCAGACTTTTATATCTAGGAGTGCAGACTCCTACGTTCGAGGGTGAAGACCTTTGTCACTAAGAGTGCAGACTTTTATGTTTGGAAGTGCAGACTTCCACGTTCGAAGGTGAAGACCTTTGCTACCTCAGGACGGCTAGGACACTCGAAGAGCGTTATGTTGCGCGACGATTGAGCGCATTGATGCTGTGGGGCGTAGCGTTGCTTTCCAAGACATCACCATGAGATGGTGAAGGGTGGTTCCTAGATAATTTTCCTAGCCACCGAATATAACTCCTGCTTGTGCACGAACGCTTATGAAGACCTGTAATAGTTCCATAATACCGTGCTAATGCTCTCAAAGAGATAGCGGAAGAGGTTCAAGGTTTATGCAAAAGTCGCTACAAATTAGAGTACGCTGTGTAGGGACATGTGCAGACGATGTAGCTGCCGTGGTTTGCAATGAGCATGTGCTTCAATCACTATAGATGGTTGATGTGCATTCAGGGAGTTGTACCGCTATTAACAGTCCTAGGAAATGGCTGAATGACAATAACGATGCATCGTATCAAGACATTGCGCCCGCAGAGAAAGTGTCTCGTCGAATGATGATAGTCCATTCAGGTATTTGGACACCTGAGTAGTACCCATCCGGCACCGAGCTCCGTGCACAATTAATTCAATACACATGGGCTCATACTTTGTGAGATCCACAGGCTTTACCACTATTCGAGGAGGAAGAGACCAGGCTTCTCCCGTCCTCAAAAAAAGACACACACGACAGCTCTAATGGGTTTTACCGGGAGGCAATGGAGCGCGGTTCAATACGCATGTGATTGTACGACTCGATTCAATGCGACAACGAAGAACGGATGAGCATCGCCCGGAACCGTGCTTGAAAGAAGATACCATGACAAGAAGCAAATGTGTTATCGTCGCGCACTAAGACGAACACTTGTCGGCCAGACATGATCTGCCATACGGAGCGACATCAGGATTTGGTACACTGGAGGTTTCGTCTTGAACAGGCCAGCGACAGCGAGTATAGGCGCTTCGGTATGGGACTTCTCCGACCCGTCACGTATGAAGCTTTCGAAGTCCCGGTTCAAAATTTCGAGATCGTCTGGTTCCCAAAATGAACTTCAAAGTTTACTATAGCGTGATACGTCAAGACCGCAATGTGGGTGAGCGATGTAGACTTCTGGGTTATCTGATTCCTATCGTAATATTCACGCGCTCAGCGCTTCTTATAGCTAAACTACAGCGCCTGACCCCTCCTCACATCTTCATCCCCCCAACCCTCCCCTTCTCCGGCTCCCCCTCCTCATTCTCATAAAGCGGATTAACCTGCACCTCCCTCAACCACAGCCTAAACGACTTATCCAACGTCTTCGCATTCATAACCGCGCAATCCTTGACCTCCTGCGCACTCAAATACGATACACCCTCTGCATCGCCCCCCGCAATCGCAATCGCCCTTTGTAGCAATATACAATTCTTCTGCGTATATATCGCCCGGTACACCGCTTCTTCGATGCTAGCACCGAAGGTTGTGAAACCGTGCTTGTGCTGTAGTACAACGGGATTTTCGGGGGAGAAGCGTGCGGCGAGAGCGGCGCCGAGGGATGCGTTTTTGATGAGGAGGTCGTGTTCGGAGGGCGCTGACGTTCCACGGAGACTGTCCATTGTGAATACCTTGGCGCCGCCCAGGCCCATGAAGCCCGCCATGTGGAACACGGGTCGAACAGGATGCGGTTCCATCGTGCCGTGTCCTACAGTGAAGGGTATGACATCCTCGGAATGCGAATGCACAACGCAATTCACCTTGGGAAACTTCCGCAGTATCTCCCCGTGAATATACCGCTCGCTGTATCCCTGCGGCGCGTCGGCGTCGACGGGCGTGGAGTCCTTGACCCAGTACGATATAAAGTCGCTCATGTTTTTGACAAGCGCCGGGGCGCCGGGGTCGTAGCCAGCGATGATGTATTGCTCCTTGTTGAGCGGGTGTCTTACGGAGATATGGCCGAATGCGTCGACGAGGCCGTGGTGGTGTAGGATGTGGTTTGCGCGGATGAGCAAGCGCAGTTGCTGCTGGAGCTGGGGTGGTATGGACATCTTGTGTGCTCGCGACTTGCGCTCTTTGGGCTGCGGCTGGGTTGGTGTTGGCGGGCCTGTTTTGAGCGACTCTGCGTTGAGGGACTCGGCTTTTAGCGATTCGGTGCGCGCTTCTTCGATGATGGATAGTTCGCGTTGTTTGGAGGGTCGGAGGTATTCTTCGGGTTGGGCTGCGTGGAGGGGATGCGATGCTAAGGCGCGTGGATGCGTTGCTTCGGCGGCGTCCCTTTGGGTCTGTTGAGCGGCGCAGTAGTTGCAGAGTACCATTTGGCTGTTCAGCACTTGGAGGTGTGCATTCTGCTGGGTATAGAGGCCGCTTGCCTCGTCTTATGGAGTTCGCGAGCGATGTTTCAAGGTGGCGATGGAAATAGTAGCGTTTGAAACCGCGGATGCCTTGGAGTCGCTAGCACTCTTCTTAGATCTTCACCTGCGTCGCGAATTTGGTGGTGTCGCCTGGGTGCGATGTGAGACGATGCGAAAGGCGAGTGACGCTTTGCGCCTGTCGTGCGCGATATCGCTGGTGCATCGTGACATGGTGGTGGATGGGTTGCGGAGGTGTTGCGGGGATGCAGCCGGGTCATTGGGCGCGCGTGAGGGGATCCGATCTTCTAGCGCCATTAGCCTTCCCGCCCGCGACAGCCCTGTCCCTCACTCGCCCCACATCGCGCGGCCCCCATTAACCTTCAAGTCCGCGTCTTGAAACGGAACACCGCAAACTCTCAGACTTCGCGACGTCGACTCTGTTTTATTAAACCTTCTGTTCGGAGCCTCGTCTTGACCGCCACGTAGCCTCGTTAAAGATGGCCGCCCAATACGTGCTGGCCGGCCTAGCAGCCGCGGGACTGGCCTTCTGGTATGACTTCAAGAGCTGGCAAAGCTTTGGTTCGCGATCCTCTCAGCCTGTGTGAATGCGATTGCTGAGTCGCCGCAGGAACTGGTGGCACGCCTCCAACATTACAAGGCTACATCAAGATCCGTCGATGGGGGCTCTACTTGCTCTATACGCGCCAGAACCTGCTCGATGCATCTCCAATTCCCGATACGGGCGCGTCTTATATCAATCCTCAGAAGGTGCCGGACCGCGTTGGCAGTAGACCAGGGCTTACAAGGTGGACACTACCACAACGCCAGTTCCCAGAGAAGATCACACCCGGCGCTTCCACGGTCCTTCACGATCTCATGCGCGAGTTTGCGGATACAAAGGCGTACTCGGAGCACATTGAGACGCGACCGAGCAAGACCGAAGGCGGAACTGGACCTGCCATCTACGTGAAGCCAGATGTCAAGACCATCAACCCCGTCGCGCACAAAATCTTCTACGAGGTCGCGCATGTGCATCCGGCAGAGAACTCACTCCATGTATACGTGAGCCCGCAAGACGCGAGACTGGTGATGAAGAGGGGCTGGGGACAGCGCTTTCCAGTGACTTGGCTGGCACCGCCAAGCTGGATCATGGTGTATGCGCCGAGGAACGAAGAGGAAGTGGAGACTGTGAGGGAGATCGTCAGGGCTGCAGTTTGCCATGCTGTCGGGATGAATGTCGATGCTGGAGTTTGACCGAGCGGGGGCGCGATACCCAGAGGTGCTACACATGGTCAGTATAGTCGAGCGCAATTGTCCAACCCATTTCATGACTATACTTCTCGGAGACGTCCAAGACCCATGCGTAGACTGTGTTGCGTTCGATGTCTGGGCACGGCACTGAAGAGGAGAACCGACGCCGGACGCTAGTAACAACGGCGCCCGCCGCATCCGCCGCATCTGCATCGCATCCCCCACTCTCTTGCGTTAGCTTACACATGTCGCCCGGCTTGAACGACCCTGCAGCATGACTATGATCCGACATGCAATGTTAAGACCGCTGATGCCGCGACCCAGCGTCTCTCGAAACTGACATCGTGTCCTGCCTCCACCGTCGCAACCTCACACTTCTCCAACCCAACACCGCATCCATCCAACATGGGTAGCATCGACACCAGCCTGAAAGTCATCGTCATCGGCGCCGGTGTGTAACCAAACCTTCAGCACAACAAACCCCCACTAACACACCAAGGCCCCGCCGGCTGCGCGCTCGCTCACGGCCTCAAAAAAGCAGGCATCTCCTTCGCCATCTACGACAAAGGCGCCGACGTCTACCGCCACCGTCACTGGGCCTTCACATTAGGTTGGGCACGACCATACCTCTTCGACCTCATCCCAGAAGAGCTCAGCGCGCAGATCAACTCATGTCAAGTCGACCCCTACGTCGACTGCGCAGCGTTCGGCGAAGACCGAATCGTGATTTACAACGGCCAGACACGGGAGGAGGCGTTTGCGTTCCCGATACCAAAGGCGCGCGAGATTAATATTAGAAGACTGCGCATGCTGTTAGCTGAGCAATTGGATGTGCAATACAGCAAGAGCTTCTCGCACTATGAGACCATGGAGAACGGCGGAGTGAAAGTCCACTTCGAAGACGGCACAACCGACACCGGCACCATCCTCATCGGCCTCGACGGCGCCATGTCAAAAGTCCGCCGCTGCCTCCTCCCCCACTCCGGCACCATGGACACGCTTCCCTTCGCCCTAATGAACTTCAACGCGTCCTACACCGCCTCCCAAGCGCTTTTCATCAAAGAGCGTCTACACCCACTCGTCGACATCGCGATCCACCCCGCAGGCCACTACATCCGCGCAAACGTGCTCGACATGCCCGATAAGAAAGACGCGAGTACCTGGACGTTTCAGATCCTGTCCACCTGGCCGCTGAAATATGTTGAAGACCATGATAACGAACACGGGCGGTTGGAAAGGCTTAAAGCGCATGTGAAGCGGGATGGGTGGGCTGAGCCATACAAGAGCGCTATTGAGTGGATACCAGAAGACACACCCGTGCTGCGCGATCAGCTCAAGATATGGAAGACGGTGCCGTGGGATAATCACAACGGGAGGGTTACGCTGTGCGGCGATGCGGCGCACGCCATGACGTTTCACCGCGGGCAGGGCGCCAACAATGCTTTTTATTCTGCGCATTGCCTTGTTGAAGCGTTGAAGAGCGTGCAAAGTGGGAGCGCGAGTTTGAAAGATGCGGTCACAAGTTATGATGAGAGTATTTGGAAGAGAGGCGCGAATGAGGTTCAGATTTCAAAGGCGCAGACCTTCTTCACGCATGATGGGTTAGATAACTTTATCAATAGCCCGGTTATGCGGTTGGGAACGAAGCCTAGTCATGCTGCAAAGACTGAGGGGTATCAGTAGCTACACAGAGCCACATCAGCACAATCAAAGACGGCGGGCCTCGTTCCCTGTCTCTACTTTCCTAATAGCCTTTCCCGCCGCTGCGAAGTCGAACGCGCTCGTTTCGCATGAGAAGATTGCCCTTTCTGAACACAGGACAGCATGCTGATCAGACGATAAAGACTTCTCATCTTCCGATTCGCCCCCCGCCGAAGCTTCGTCAGCACTGTCGTGAGCAGACACTTCTGTTGGTTCTGGGCTCGGCAGGATTTGTTCCGAGTACGTGCCGTCATCTTGAGCATGTTAGCATGTCGTTCTTCCATCAAGGCCGATCCAGTCATAGATCATATCTTCATTCTGTGGCAGCGGCGAGATGTTACGAACGTCTTGTAGAGCTCGCAACCCTTCTTCGAAAACCTTGAGCTTTTCGCTGCAACGCGCTCGCTCTTTCGAATACTCCTCGCTCTCGGATGCCAGAGCAGTCACAGTCGCATCGTCAATGTCGATAAGGTCGGCTGGCGAGAATAAGTCGGGAAGGGCTTGCATGCAGCGCGCTTCGATGGCGAGTACAGTGAAGTCGTCGATGATCTTCTGAAGTGCAACCCGCCAATATTAGAGCCCATCCAGAAGCATGCGCAACTCGTACCTATCTGTTATGAGGCCGTGGAACTCGCATAGTTGTCCGCTTATCCACGTTGATGCTCAATCTGTGAGTCTCGCCATTGTTGTAGTCACCTCCGAGCACGCCCTCTAGTGACTTCTGCATCTCGTGCACACGTCGTCGGCTCTGCGCTTTCTGAACGTTGTCCGTGAGATAATGGTTGTACGTGATGGGGTGACGGGCTTGAGAAGTTCTCCCACTTTCTCGGGGAGCTCAGTGGTGAGCTTCTCCAACCGCACCTGGATCAACTTCCTGAATAGGCCAACAAGGATTGTGCTATCTGAGACTTGCGGTAGGGCTTTGCGAGCGATGAAGCGAACGGCACGAAGGATGACCTGCAAGTATTGTTCGACGAGCTCTGCCTAAAGTTTATGGCGCGGTCTCCGAGAGCTTGGACCATCAGAGGTGAAGGAGAGTAGAGCGTCGGAGGAGAGCTTCGGACTAGCGCGTTTGGTTGTGTTTTCAAATTTGCTCTCGGTTTTACAATCTAACACCTCGCCTTGCAACACCCCATACCATTCCCTTTTTTCCCTATATATCAACAATCGCCAGTTCCTAGTGATGACTGTCGCCGAAGCTCAAGCGGCGGCAGCGCAAAAAGCCCAAGCTGTTCACCAGCTCACCCTAGACAGCCGCGGCTCCGATGCTACGCTGGCCCAGAACCAGGGCGACGTGGTCAAGCCGGTTCCCAAGAACACGCTCTTCTTCGTGAGCAAGAACCCCAAGGACTACAAAGTAAGCCTGTTCGAATCATTGTCTTTTCGCAACGACCTAACAGTCTCAGTACGAGAATTGGTATTTCCTCCACGGAGAGACGCTGAGGTCAGCCTTTGGCTCAGCCCTAGCGAAACGCCTAGTCGACGAAGGCCTCATCTTGTGCGATGAAATCGAGGAAGACGCCACCGAGGAAGAAGCCACCGAGGCTAAACCAAGGACACCGAGCAACCCCGCCCAAGAGAAGGCGAAGTCGCCTTTACCCAAGCCCCTAGAAAAGAAGACCCAAGGACCAGCGACCAAGCGTACCGACGAGTCCAAGTGGGCTTTCAACACCGTGGCGGGCGCGGGTGCCCTCACCGACTCCTTCGGTAACCTCAAGGTCACCGATAACCGTCCTCCTAGACGACAAGGCCAACCCTTGTACAGCGCACCCAAGAAGAACTTCGCCCCCGAGAAATCCGCGCCCAAGGACCCTATGTTCCAGAGCCGCAACCCGAGCCACTACACCGTGGACATGACCACGCGCTCTGCGGGACCTAGTGCACCGCATCCTAGATACGCCTATTCGGAACGGGCACCTAGATACTCTTATGGTACATACAAGACTGCGCAGGGGGAACCCTCGCACGGAAAGATCAACATCAAGATGCTTTCCAACCTGTGCGAAGCCCAGTGGTTTCAGTCTGGGTGCCTAGATCCCCTATTCTGCTTCGACTACCTATTGCACGGTCGTTGCGCCATGATGCAGGACTGCTTCCTGCGCCATGTGATGCCGCAGGGTGACGAGCTTCCTAGTCTACGCTGGTTCAACCCTGCTCTCTGGCGCACCGTCGAGACGGTCAATCGAAGGCGGCGTTCCGAGGATACCTGCACGGCGACCAGGCTCTTTCCCAGTATGTATATCAGCCCTCATATATCTTGAAATCACTAACTCCGCATAGATCAGGAGACCGCTATCCGAAACCTGCCTGGGTTCCCTAGACCCCCCAAAGCTTCTGTGTCTGCACCTGCGGCTCCCGTCGAGCCCAAGAAGCGCGCCTTCGGTGGTGATTTTGATGGCATCTAGAAAGTGAATACTTTCTCATCATCCAAGTGTAGACTTGTCCTAGGAAGTGAAGACTTGCTCGCGATTCCTAGAGAGTCTCTTTACAAGTGTAGACTTGTATCTTCGATGAGTGCAGACTCATCATACTTCGTATGGTGTAGACTATTTCTTTAGCGAGTGTAGACTCGCATCTTCGATAAGTGCAGACTTATCATACCTTTCGCGAGTGTAGACTCGCATCGTCGATGAGTGCAGACTTATCATACTTCGTATAGTGTAGATTATACCTTTCGCGAGTGTAGACTCGCACCTTTGATAAGTAGCAGGAACAGCATTACATTCGATCTCGCACGTTTGCATCGGTGATGCTAACAGTCTTTACAAGCAAGGCGTTAATATGTTATCGTAGTACTATAGAAGAGAGGACAGGACAACATTTCGAGATCAGCATAACGAACCAAGTCTCGAGCCTTAATCAGAATCAGAGATCGTTAATGTTCAGGCACACAATTTTGCCGTAGATCGTGCAGCGATCGAATGGCTTCTAATCCGGTAAGCCTGAAAGTTTTGCGATGTCGCTTATCTAGGGATAGAGGTATCGCGAGTAGTCTACGTTATCGTAGTGGTAGTAGATAGAGAGTCAACGGGGATACATCGACAAAGCAATTCAAGACTCTCTTCCTACGCAGTACTTCTCTACACATATTGCAGCATTAGTCGCTACAGCGTAGAAGAAGACAACAGCTTTGCAAAGCAGCTACGTAATGTAATCTAATAGAAGTCTGCACTTCCAGAGTAAGAAGTCTGCACTTCCAGAGTAAAAGAAGTCTGCACTTCCAGAGTGAAAGAAGTCTGCACTTCCAAAGTAAAAGAAGTCTGCACTTCCAGAGTAAAAGAAGTCTGCACTTCCAGAGTAAGAGAAGTCTGCACTTCCGCGGGGAGGTCTCTACCTCCCAAATCAAGATCTAAACCTTGTAAACCACACGTTGCTTGACACTAGTGTTCACCAGCCATTCTTCTGGAAGTACTCGAGCATCTCGTTTTGCTCAATGACCGTCTTCGTGAGGCTCATCCGCGCATCAACATGCTCGTTGTTGCAGTTGATGAGCTCTTGGATCTCGGTCTTGGCCGCTTCAGCTTCCCTCTTGAAGACGGCCGCATCCGACCGAGCTTGAGAAGTTTGAAGTTGCTCGGCATAGAGGAGATCCTCAGACTTGTCCCCGAGCTCTAGGTGTTGCTTGGTGAGCTGCCGTGATAACTCGGTGGAAAACTCGGCGGCTAGGCGGTTGCGCTCACCAGAGAAGAGCATATCTTGCTCGTCCAAACTGGCTTCGTATTCACCGGCCACGGTGTTGATCTGTGCCCTATGCTCGGTTTTGGCGACGTATTCTTGAGTCGCGGCATCCGCAACCGTGTCCTCGAGTTCTTCTAGGTGATCATCGCGACAGTGTTGGAGTTCTTCTAGGTGGCCATCGCGACACTGTTGGAGTTCTTCTAGGTGATC
Source organism: Alternaria infectoria (assembly GCF_024043175.1). NCBI lineage: Eukaryota > Fungi > Ascomycota > Dothideomycetes > Pleosporales > Pleosporaceae > Alternaria > Alternaria infectoria. The sequence continues at coordinate 175,185 of NW_026250726.1, read as the reverse complement.
ATCGCGACACCTTTTGAGTTCGTCTGAGTGATCATCGCGACACCTTTTGAGTTCGTCTAGGTGACCTTGAAGAACCTCCGTCATGTTCTCGGACTCATGAGCAGCCGAGCCTTGAAGTTCTTGGATCTCGATAGCGCGTTCATCCAATAGGTTATTGGCAGTACCGATGACTCCTTTGAGATCCGTGACCTCTTCCTCCAGATCTTGGACTTGCTGCGCATGGCGTGACACTGACCCTTGAAGAAAGGTGTTGCCTTCGAGGCGAGATTGCGCAAGCATCTTGGAGTCCTGAAGCTTGGTTTTTAGAGCATCCTGCTCGGTGCAAAGACGCTCATTGGCTGCTAGGAGATCATTGACTTGGGTTTGGAGGTTCTGGGCATCCATCTCAGCCATCTGCGCGGAGGTATTACTGTCCCGCTGGAGATTGAGGATGCAGGCCTTGGATTTCGTATCCTCGGCCTTCGATTTCTTGACCTCGGCTTCAAGTTCTGTGATGCGTGTGCTCTTCTTGGAAACCTGCTCGTCAAGCTTTCGGATGCGCCACTCGGAGAACTCGGCCGTTCCTTTCAAATTCGTGATGGTTTTGTCTTTATCTTCAGCAATGTCAAGTCGATCCTCTAGGTCCGCGATGGTCTCCTCGGACGTTTCAACTTCTGAGATCTTCTCTTGCATCTCCTTGTCGAACTTCTGCTTTTGCTCCTCGAGGTCTTGCTTGAGTACTCGGATATCGTTCTCGAGCGCTTCTTGGTCGCGCTTCTGAGAGTCGCTTTTCTTGGAGGCATCTTCCTTTTCCTTTTGGAGCTCTTGAACCTGCCTTTGTAGCTCACCGAGAGAAGTCTCTCGTTCTTGGACCTTTGTAGTGAGATCTTGGGCGCGACGCTCGAAGTCTAGGGCTGACTGCTTGGAGGTCCCGAGCTCATCTGAGGTGTCCTTGGAGATGCGCTTCTCGTCTTGGAGGTTCTTGTCTAGCGCTTCGAGTGCCAGCTTGTCTTTCTCGGCCTGCCCTTTCGCCGCATCGAGACCTTCAGTAGCAGCTCGGAGTTTTGCCTCAAGCTCTGAGGTGCGCTTCTTGGTTTCTTCGCCCTCGTCCTCGAGTCCTCGGATGCGCTGTTCTGCAATGCTGAGCTGTCCCTCAATGCCATTGGTGTGTAGCGTGGACTTGTTGGCCTTTTCTTGGAGACTAGACGCAGAGTCCTGCGCATTCTTGAGTTGCAGGTCGAGATCTTGGGAGCGTTCCTCGGCCTTCTTCCTCTCCTCCCCGAGCGTGAATACACGCTTGTTGACCTCATCAAGAGACGTCTGCACGCTCTGAGTCGCTTCCTCGGCCTTCTTCTTCTCTTCTTCAAGCGTTGATACACGCTTGTTGACCTCATCAAGAGACGTCTGCACGCTCTGGGTCGCTTCCTCGGCCTTCTTCTTCTCTTCTTCGAGCGTCAATACACGCCCATTAACCTCATCAAGAGACGTCTGCACGCTCTGGGTCTCGCTCTTGGATGTCGTAAGCTGTTCCTTGAGCGTCGATACACGCTCATTGGCCTTATTGAGGAGCGTCTGCACGTCCTGGGCGCTGTTCTTGGATTCCTCTAGATCTCCCTCGAGCGATGAGACACGCCTTTCAAGAGACGTCTGCACGTCCTGGGCCTCTTTCTTATACAGCTCGAGCTGGTTCTGAAGCGTCGATGCACGCCCGTTAGCCTTATCAAGGGTCGTCTGCACGCCCTGGGCCGTGTTCTTGGTTGTCTCGAGTTCTCCCTCGAGCGTCGAGACCCGCCCATCAAGGTGCGTCTGCACGCCCTGGGCCTTCTCCAGCTCTTCCTTGGTAGCTTCGCCGCTCTCCATCTCCGTTTTCAGCTTTTGCCGGCACTCGCGAAGGTCTTCAAACTGCTTGGTATTTGTGCTGAACAAGAGGTTGAAGTTCTTGAGACGAGTCTCTGCTAGGTTTTGGGCTACGGTCAGGCTGTCGCTAGCCTCGGAGATGGTATCTGTCATCTATAAGCACGGGAAAGAAGAGATTAGACAGGATACCTACCCTCGGCAGCCTTGAGCTTCTCGTTGATCTTGGAAAGATTGCCTGCTACGTCTTAGCACTGGAAGGGCCTCGTAGATAGGATACTCACTCTCGGTAGCCTTCAGCTCCTCATCGGTCTTGGAGTGGGAGCCTGTTCTCTATTAGCACATGAAGAAGCCTTAGAGTGAGGTACACACTGTTGGAAGCCTCAAGATCCCTCTTGGTCTTGGATAAAGTATCTGTCCTTTGTTAGCACGAGCAAGATGTTGATGCCTGTCAACTTACCCGCGAGAGCGGCCTTTTCTTGGATCAGTGTTTTGATAGGTGCCATGAGCTCGGTGATTCCGTTGATCTTGGTGATCTCTTGGTTCATCTCATCTACACGCCGGTCTAGGCGACGCAGGTCTCGCATCCTCGTCTCGTGTGCATGTTGCTCGGGGTCGTCTGCTCGCGCGACCTGCCCTGCTGGCGAAGCCACGATAGTCTCGAGACATAGGTTCAAGCTCGTCTGCATGGCCTTGGAGAGTGGCTCGTAGTAGTCTACGTCGTCGTCCATCTTGGCGGATGTGTGGTGAAGTTAGACAGGACGAGTGTTCGCCTGTACGCGCTTCGCTCTGAGCAAGTGGGGCGGCTTATCGCGTTGTCACGTGGGTCGACTTGGCAACCTTGGAAAGATCTGATCCGCTCATCACCGGGCAGCTATTCTACGAGCAGCACAATGCCCAAGCGCCAACTCGAAGCCAGGCGCGGACACGAAATGAACCAAGAAGTCACTCAGATCAATAGTGACATCGAGCTCCTGGCAGCCATGAAGGATCTCATGAACGAGAAGGCCGCTACCGAGAGTGGGTCGATCATTCTCAACAATTGTTCGTGTACTGATACATAATAGGCACTCTATCCGAGACCACCGAGAAGCTGAACGCGAGCATAATCCTAGCACAAGACCGTTCGAAGGACGTCACTCGCCCGATCATGACGACTACCGAGAAAGGCAGCAGCCTCCGCGATGTCCAAAATGGCGTCCAAGGTCTCCAAGACAAGCTTCGTGAGGCTGAGAGAGCCCAAAAGGAAGCGACCAAGAACCTCGAGATTGCTCAAAATACCGTCAGCAGGCGCGACAACCGTATCCTAAAACTCGAGGCAAGTCTCAACGCTCACATTCGAAAGGCGGCAGAGATGTCCAAGGAACGCAAAACGGCTATCGACATCGCGAACAAGAAAGCCGAGAAGTCTTCCAATGACATCCGCGAGCTCCAGAGACGACTCCAAGATGCTACCAACATGTGCAAGAAGCGTGACGACACTCTAAAGACAGCACACAAGGAGGCCAAGACGGCAGCCAACACTATCCTGGAGCTTCAGCAGCAGCTAGAGAGCGCCGAGAAATTGACTTCACAACAACAAGAATCCGAGAGCAACTTTGAGGAGCTCTACTACGCCGAGAAACTGAAGTCCATCCGAGCCCGTCGCAGTACCGCCAAGTACAAGGCCGACGCTGATCGTCTTCCAGCTGCCACCGCAAGAATCGAAGAGCTGATCGAGCGCAATAACGGCTATGTTGCTGCCCAGAAGACCCTGAGGGAGACTTTCAAGCGCCAAGACGAGCAGCTCGCATACTTCGACCTAGGCGGCTAGACCCTAGATAAAGTGCAGACTTTACATCTCGTGATATGCTTCGCGGTCATACGTGTAGACGTGTGTTTCATAAGGTGAAGACCTTAATCCATGAAATAAAGACTCCAGCATCGCAAGTGCAGACTTGCTACCTTGCTGCGGCAGAGTGCAGACTCTGATTTACGTTCCGTTGCGGTCATGATCTCCGTGTACACTAGTTTTACGGAATACGAAGTTCTTCTACTTACAAATCTTTCAAAGCTTACTGCATGTATCAAAGACGCATGACATCGCATCGCGTCTGACGCGAACGTGTTTTACTCCCAGACTAACCACCACATCACGCCGACGGTCATCGGTGACGTTCAACCGAAAGAGGCAAGGTGAAATGTACTATCCAGGGATCTTGAAGCGCGTGCGCACGTGACTCAGCAACCACGTCGGGATATTTGAAAGTTTTGCACGCGCGAAAGTCTTGCTACCCACCAATACACACCACCTGCACCCTCCACCAAGATGAACGGTTACACATGGCCTCACGGCCAGCGCCCAAACCAGTCCGGGCGATCGACTCCAAGACCTAGTTTCGATTTCAACAGGCCGATGGGTATACACATTCCCAAAGTTCTAGAAGCGGGTCAGCTAACAGCTAGTAGGCGGTAATCAGGTCCCATGGCCTCAGGATCACCAAGGATATGGCCCACCTCCTAGCAACTCGGGCGCATACCACCAGTACGGCCCTCCTAGTTACCGTCCTCAAAATTACGGTCATCCTAGTGGCTACGACTATCAGGTACCTCCTATGTACGATCACCCTTCTGGCCAGAATTCCGATTTTGGCAACCATGGCCAAGGCATACCTAGTGGCTACGAGCACTTCGAGCAACGGGGTGCGCTTCCGCCTAGACCACCTCCTAGCAACTCGAAGCCCTCTTCCAATCATCGCGAACTTCTGCGATATGAGCCGAAACGCTACAGGCCTCTAGCGGGATCGATTGTAGTCCAAGGTGGTACTGGGACCTACGGCGTGCGCCCCCATCACACCAAATGTCCTAGATGTGGTGAGCTTTGGACCAAGCATCGCTCCAGGAGTCACACGGCGTGCGAGAGGCTGTGCCGCCACTGCAATAGCTGGAAGCACGTGGGCAGGGTAATGTCAGTCCCGCACTGAAAACTCCTTTGACTAATCATACTAGTGCTGCGGGTTCATCTACGCCGCCTCTGCGTGGTGGAAGAAGACCTATAATGGTCCTCCGCCCCCAGATATTCCAATCTGCCCAACCCAAGACGAGCTCGAAATCCTCAAGCGATGGGGGTGCGTGAGCGAGGACGGAACTTGGCAGCCCGAGGAGGTCTGGCACCTCCCCGATGTCACCCACGGCAAGGAACCTAGACACGAGGAAGAGCTTCCGGACGCACCCGAGAACGATCGAGCTGGTCAACCAGACCTGCAGGGCGAGGTCGATAGGTTAAATGCGGAGATCCAATCGATGAAGAACGCGCATGCCAAGGAACTCAAGGATCTCAAGGACCTGCATGCCGAGATTGTCAAGACGGCCAAGGTCGACGCGGCGATTGAGGTCATTGGCGTTGGCAGCAATCAGGGGATCACTGATCCCGATCTTCTCGAGGGTCTAGAGGGAATCCTCACTCCTGGCCAGATAGATGGAAGTGAAACCTTCTAGAGACATCTTCGTTCTCCTCCCTATCTAGAGGACTGCTGAATATTTGCAAGTGCAGACTTGCTATCTAGAAGTGCAGACTTCTAAATCTTTGCGAGTGCAGACTTGCTATCTAGGAGTGTAGACTTCTAAATCTTTGCGAGTGTAGACTTGCTTGTTAGTTAAGTAGTTCTATAAGTCATCATGTTGTAGCGGACGCACCTTACGCATGGAAAAAGCTGAACACTTGCCCCCTACAAATCTACATTTTGTGATAATTAGCCCTTTTATTAAAGTAGACGGCAAGTTGCCTGTTTAGCTTTCTTTGTATGAGGTGGACGTATGCAGCCAAGTCGCCGCTGGCCACACCTCGGCTTTCCGCCTCCCGAGATCGCTTCTCCGGACAAGCGTCGCACCATCACCACCACCACCCCCACCATTCTCGACGCTCAGCACCGCACATCCATCGCATTGACTTCGCCGAGCACCCAAGCGTACTTCGACTACATAGCTACAATCGCGCAGTAAAATTGGGGTTGTATCTGCTCTCGTGCGCCTGCCCGCGCTCTGCCCGTTCCTACTCCCGCGAAACCACCCCGCTACTCAGCCCATCCACACGACCGCGAGGTCAACGGTAACGATTCGTTAGAACGCGTGTGGGATAATGATACTCTGTATGCGTATGAATGGACAGTAGGAAAGCAGAGAAGAACAAGGATGTAGGGTCTAAATAGATATATCGGAGGATCAAGAAGACAGTCTAGGAACACTCCGAGCTAGCCATCTTATGTCTCATCCCTCGCTATCATCGTATGTAGCATCCCTCTCTATCCAGTAGCTTATCTGCCGGGGTTCTTGGCCAACTCGTAGACCACGTTCTAGGGGAAGGATGCCCACGAAGATGCTCTGCCCCATAGGTGCTTCGTGTAACAACGCACAAAGGAGGTGTTTCTTGACACACCATGCGCATGCTTCGTGGTTCTCGGCGTACTTTCGACCCTTCCTCAAGATGAGACCATTGGCAATGCCTACAACCAGTCAGTCTGCGTAGCTTCGCACATAGAGCTCAAGTACATTGGTTGTAATGCGAAGGAGCGTTGATAGGATCGGTCCAGCGAGCCCAGAGGGGCTTAGACTTCTTCGTTCGCAGCACCTCGTTCAGCTTCTTTCGAAGCTTGGCTTGGATTGCGTTGCTCAGCGTGTCGATTGGATTCCAGGCACCTTGGGAGGCGTTGCTAGGAATCCATACGCGGATGGGCAACTCAAATGCTCGGCGGTCTTTCTTGCCTCGATTTGTGGGTGGCCCGACATTGCGTAGGGGTGCTTGGAAACCCTGGATCACGCTCGCTGCGTCACCATTCTCGGAATCGTCCTCATCCTCCTCGGCTCCACCCGCTTGCGATCCCTCGACCTCATCGGCGTTCTTCATCGGGAAGCCCTCGATATTTGCCAACTCTTGGAACTCAGGCAACTCGAAGAGCATGTCGTCTTCTTGGTCCGACCCCTGTACAATGCTCTGGAAGTCTGCACTTCCTGTCCTTGAGAAGTCTTGAAAGTCTGCACTCCCGGCTTCGGGGAAGTCTGCACTCCCATTTTGAACAAGGTCTGCACCCTTAACTTCGAGAAAGTCTGCACTTTCATTTCGAACAAGAAAGTCTGCACTCTCATTTCGAACAAGGTCTGCACCTTTGGCGGCTTCGGAGAAGTCTGCACTTCCATTGTGAACAAGGTCTGCACCTTCGGCTTCACGAAAGTCTTCACTTTCATCCTCGGGCAAGTCTGGAGCTGTGAAAGGCTGAAAGTCCATACTGTCATCGTCAGACTGATCAACGTCTTCGGCGGCACGACTTGAGTTCTCCTTGTGCTACCAGAAGTTAGCAACCTGGCGTCGGGGGTACCGCTTCTACAAACCACCGCTGAAAATGGCGCGAAGAAATATCGGATCGACTTCTTGGGATTCCTCAACGAAACGGGCCGGAAGTAGTCTAGGATCGTTCGCGAAGGCTTACGCGTTGCGTCTCCGAGATTTGCTTGGATGGGTGTGCTAGGTACAGCAACAGGTGCCTCCTGGATCGCGATACTAGGACACTCCGGTGAAGCCTTCTTGGGAACATCCGACTCTGGCTCGGACGGGCGTTGTTCTGGCTCGGGAGTTTCATAACCCCAGATGTTGGTTGGCCCGCCACCTCGATTTTTCGAAGCTTGCTCTCTAGGACGCTCTGGATAGGATTTGGTGGTATTTAGATGCTCGGCGACGCGTATGAGATGAGCTTTCTCGCGTTCTTGGATCCTCGTTCGCAGGTCCTGCAGTTTCGCACCCGCCGTCTCTTGTGCATCGCGAGAAATCGCGCACTTCTCGGAAGAGAGGCGTCTTTTGGATGCCATTGTGATATAGGCGACAGCGAAAGGAAAAGAAATTGTGTAGCAGGGTGCAGAATTTGCGTTGGTACGTCGCAGAGCTGGCATGCATCGGGAAGGAGCCAACCCACGCGTGCCTTCCCAATGCACTTGAGCGCGTCTGCATCACCTCAGATCTGGAAACCATCCTAGTAACACTCACCAGCATGCACGATGAACAAGCGCATTGCCGCCCCAGACTTCACCAAGTCGGCTCCTAAGCGGAGTCGCTCAAGCACCTCTTCCGAGCACAGCAACATTGACCTCCAAGGCACCTTCCAAGAATCCGACGACCAGCCTCAAACCCAAGCTGACGACCTCCGTAGCGCGGGCTGCATCGCATCAAGGCGAGCCAATAACCAAGCTACGTTCCATGGACCGCCTTCGCAGTTCGCCGGCTTGGTCTCCTATGGCTATACTGCCCTAGTCGATGCCGTCTTCAACTACGAGTTCAAGCGGAGACATCCCAAGACTAACGATGGTCCTGATACCTGGCGACGTGCTTGCGTGCCAATCCTAGCTTCTTTACCAGATGGTGTTCTCCAAGGTATCATAGATGGTGACCTAGCGAAGAAGTACCGTCAAGGAGATGCAGACCTAGTCGAGCTATACGGCTCCAACCGACCTAGTTCAAGCCATAGTGATGAAAGCCATGAAACTTCCGTACGTTTAACTGTAAGTCTATCAATTATAACGCTCACCGTTTCCATAGGACATCAGCACCACAGCCTGGATGGACAACGCAAGTATTGTTGCGCCTGGCCACTATGTCCGATACTTTGTTTCACCTATCACTGGCCTACCGCCGACAATGTCCGAGCTTCTGGCCATCATCCAGACGCTCCAAGTATACCTGGTAGAAGTATTATAGACCTCATCCGTGCAAGGTAGCAGCACACTTTGCTAACCAATAGCGACTAGTCTCCTAGCGACATTGAGGTCGGATTGGGAATCGACAATGCCAAGCGAAACGTCTCCGATGATTCTGACATCCGAGCAGGCAAGCACAAGTTCCTGTGCTCCTCTTCACGCAACCCATCTGATGCGCGCCGTCGTATCCTAGCGGATTTCTGCCAAATAGTCAAAGACCGTATCAAGGCGGTGCCTAGCGAATTCCTAGACCATCGAGACTCCCGGGCCCTAGCATATGTCGGCTACGCGCTCAGGGTTTTGGATCGTTTGCGCGAACACGGAGCATCGGCCGAGAAATCCAGCTTCATTATGCCCTTGCTCGAGAATACGGCTATCTACCTAGTCATGCCTTACCGATGGGATAGCTTCCCAGTCAGCTTTGCGGTTAACGCAGACGAGGCCGCACTTGGAGAGATGCTTATCAATGGCCTATCCCTAGGATATACGGACTCTGGATTCGGTGTCGCCGGGCATCCCGCTGGTCGTAAGTTTGGTTTTCGTTGCGCCCGTTCACGTTGCTAACGATGTCCAGTGAACGTTACCTCTACCGCCCAAGCCAAGCGCGAGCATTGGGCCGACGCGCTCAGCTTTCGCTTCCGTTACACGTTCTACTCGAATAACATGAACTTGGAGAAAGAGCGAGTTTCCAAGATAATCACGGGTGAAATCGCCATCAAGGCGGCCCGTCTCAAAGAGGAAAAGGACCTTCAAGACAGCATCAAATCCAAGATACCGGATATCACAGAGGCTCACAGAAGCCTCTCCACGTTTGAGTTTTCCGAGGATGTGGAGACATCCGAGACTGTGAAGCAGCTCTTCCGAGAGACCCATCTGTTGCTCGCCCAGTATGAAGGAGAGCTCAAGCACAGTATGGAAGACCTCAATGTCTCGTAAGTAAGTTTATACTTACTACATAAGGGTGCAGACCTTTTCTTATGAGGGTGTAGACCTTTGCTTCAAGGGTGTAGACCTTTGCTTTAAGGGTGTAGACCTTTGCTTTAAGGGTGCATACCTTTGCTTCAAGGGTGCAGACCTTTGCTTTAAGGGTGCAGACCTTTGCTTCAAGGGTGTAGATCTTTACTTTGAGGGTGTAGACCTTTCTCTTTACGAGTCCAGATAGTCTAGATTATCTACCTTAACCTAGTACTGCTAGACGACAACATGTACCCCGAACCGTAGCTTTCAGATCAAAAGATCCCCATGTATACATCAGGCTGCGTCGAAATCACTACGTTACGAACCACATCGGCGCCAACGGTCGCGATGCGTGATGAAGATACGCGCATGGCTTTGAGAATACACATAGCATTGTCTAGCAGGCCGCAACAATATGAGAGCACAGTAGGTGTCGCGCCGCACATTCGCATGCACAGATCGCAGTATAGAAGCCGATGTAGATCTCAACTTGCTGTGTAGAGCACGCGACTATAAGATGAAGCCCTTACGTAGGCGGCATGCTGCTATGAACAAGCGGGGACGGCGAGCAGCTCCAGGGCCGAAGGCTAGAGATAGTGGGACAGGCGTGCGAGACGACGAGTCCCTACGTATGTCCACGATGTCATTGACCGTTCGCTGAGGAATTGCATGGCGGGATGCTGGGTGCCTCACAGGTCAGGGCTAGAGGGCAGCATCATTGGGCGGGGTGAGCGCCATATGTGGCTGTGCAGTGGCGCGTTAGCGCATGACGCGCCCGCCCGCATTCCCACCCAGTCAACTTTCCTGCGCGACTTGCTTGCTCTGCAATAACGCAACCATACCGCATCTACTCTCACCGTAGACATTCCACGCTTCTCGCGCACACAACCCGATTGAGCTATCCGAAAGAATCACTGGAGGTCTAAGTGAAATCGAAAGGTAGGCGCTTCCAGGTTGCTTTGCCCCTCCGAAGCTTCGGGAAGCAGGCAGGAACTATGTTTGGGCTGTACTGAACATCACTGACAACCCCTCCTACAGCTACACACTACGCCCCTCTACACTGCATACCTCCGATCACCAGACATGGCCTCGACCGCGCTCATCGACGCCGACATGGCGCCCACGCTCCAGTCCATCCTCGACCAGAAGACGCTGCGGTGGATATTCGTTGGCGGCAAGGGTGGTGTCGGAAAGACTACAACCTCCTGCTCCCTCGCCATCCAGCTCGCAAAGCACCGCAAGTCGGTCCTCCTCATCTCGACCGACCCCGCGCACAACCTCTCAGATGCCTTCAACCAGAAGTTCGGCAAGGACGCGCGACTCGTCAACGGCTTCGACAACCTCAGCGCCATGGAGATTGACCCCAACGGCAGTATACAAGACTTGCTGGCGAGCGGAGCGGAGGAGGGCCAAGACCCCATGGCGGGCTTGGGCGGCATGGGTAGCATGATGCAAGATCTGGCCTTTAGCATTCCCGGTGTCGACGAAGCCATGTCCTTTGCCGAAGTGCTCAAGCAGGTCAAGTCCATGTCCTACGAAGTCATCATCTTCGACACGGCGCCCACGGGCCACACGCTACGCTTCCTCCAATTTCCCACCGTAATGGAGAAAGCGCTCTCCAAGGTTTCGCAACTCTCGCGCCAATTCGGGCCCATGCTCAACTCTTTCCTCGGTGCATCCGGCAGACTACCCAACGGACAAAACATGGACGAGCTGGTTGAGAAGATGGAGAACCTGCGCGAGACAATTGGAGAAGTCAATGGCCAGTTTAAGGACGCCGACCTCACCACCTTTGTGTGTGTCTGCATTCCCGAGTTCCTGAGTCTGTACGAGACGGAGCGGATGATCCAGGAGCTCAACAGCTACGAAATCGACACGCACTCAATTGTGGTCAACCAGCTGCTGTTCCCCAAGGAGGACAACCCCTGCGAGCAGTGCAATGCGCGACGGAAGATGCAGAAGAAGTACCTGGATCAGATTGAAGAGCTCTACGACGAGTTCAACGTGGTCAAGATGCCGCTGCTGGTTGAGGAGGTGCGCGGCAAGGAGAAGCTCGAGAAGTGGGTATTCCACACCGACTCAGGATACCGTGTACTAACAGCGATTCCAGATTCAGTGAGATGCTCGTCAAACCCTTCGTCCCACCGCAGTAGGCCCGTGCCGTTCTCAAACGCGGTAACAAGTAGCCTAGATTTGAGAGCCTCAACCCCTTTGGTACCGCTTTGGGCCTCACGGTACATTTTTCTTTTGCCGATTTCTCGCCGTCTCACCCTTGTACATCTTGCGATACCATGTGGTTCTGCGATTTCGCGTATTTCGCGTTTTTCCCCACACATCACGACTCAAGCAGCACGGAGTTCTGTACCTTTAGCGACTAGCCCCGATCTATCGCAGCCGGTGGAAATGAAAGATTCTGCCAAAGCAGGAAAAAATTTGAAAGCCTCGTTCTCCATATGCGTAACATGCCCGTGGACAGCTGACTTGAAATGCAGCACGCGACTGGGAGGATTCGGAGATATACGTTAGCCGCTGAACCAGGAACGCCAGTGCCTGGGGTGCATTCAGCCCACCAAACACATTTATTGGGACTGTTTGCGCACCCCGCATAAGTACCGTGCACTAGCCCAGAAGGGTGCTGACACCGACGTTTTCTTGCTTCTACACCACCACACACGTTCGGGGTACAAACAGCTTCTGGTCTGCTCCGTGATGTTGTTGTTTAGGTACCTTCCTGTCCACGTTAGCGAAAGCCACGAGGCGCTTCTGAATTGACTACGTCATGCTCTTACCCCGCAACATTCAGCACCACCAAATGAGCGCTCCACCTCCATCACGACAAATACCCGTCTGTCGCGTGCAGGCAAGTTCCGCGCATGCCGGCTTATACAAGCACCGCAGTCTCACATGCTGAGAATGCGCTGACAGCTGAGCGGCAGTGCAACAAGCAAGAAACGATGCACTCTCCATCCATGACCAGAATAAGACATCTCCCTTCCCAATACTTCACGCTCTATCGCTGATGTCAGGCTATTATACCTCGGTATTTACATTCATTGGCTGTCACACCACGCTGTTACTTGTGGCTGAATGCCGGTAAACGCCTTCTTTCATGCATGCTGCATGCGGTAGTGTGCGGGATCATGCGTTCGTTTCGTCGCGTGCACACAAAAAGCGCCGAACTGGACAACGTCGACTAATCGGTTTGGAAAGGAAGGCGACGCACCAGACGCACCACACACGAATGAAGCAGGTGGGTCTGGCAGAACGTGTAGTTCTACCGATAAAGCCGACGACGAACTGCGACATCTGCGACACTTGAGGTTACGCCGATCTCGAGGCTGAGTCTTCCGGCAACTATGGGGCTGAGCTTTCCGGCAAACACAACAACCGCATTCCACTATGGTGTTTTGTGTGGCGTACATCCAGCCCAGCGGCGAAATGTCTAATCTTAGGATAGCCACGTTGGGCACAGACATCCCCTGGACAAGCGCCAGAACAAGCGTCATCTCACCCCGGTACCCGTAGCTCTGGTGTGGGCGCCGATCACCAGAATGGTCCAGGATGGTCCCACTACCTGGTCCGTTTACTTTGACCGCCGGGAATACTCACCGCGCAGGGCTTGGAAGGACCTGGTGTGTTAAGGTTAGTGAAGATGGCGTGGTAAGTATATAGTCTGGTGTGTTTCACGCGAGTGGTGAGTTTGTAGTCAGGTTGTTGTGCGGTGTGTTCCCTCACTTTGTGCTTATATCGGGTTATTTGTCTCGTCGTCGGTACATTCTTTGTTGTATATCGACAGCGACTTGACCGTTTCGACACACCCGTCAATCAACATGGCACCTTCTGTCCTCCGTCTAGGAGCCTTACTGCTCGGTGCAGTTCACTCTGTCACCGCAGTACCCGTCGAGATCGAAGGCAGAGGTACATTCACACCTCCCCCCAACCCCATCTCCACACCAAACACCCCCACTAACCCACCCACCAACAGCGGTATCCCCAACCCTCCTCTCCCAACTCGAATTCTACTCCCAATACTCCGCCGCCGCCTACTGCCTCAGCAACAACAACAGCCCCAACACAAAAGTCACCTGCCCGCAAGGCAACTGCCCCCTCATCGAAGCCGCCACCACAAACACCCTCTCCGAATTCGAGAACAGCATAAAATCAGACGTAACGGGTTTCGTAGCCACAGACTCCACAAATGGACTCATCGTCATCTCCTTCCGCGGCTCCCGCAGCGTGCGTAATTGGATCACTAACGTCGCCTTCCCGGTTCTACCAACAACCATCTGCCCAACATGCAACGCATCAACCGGGTTCTGGAACTCCTGGCTGGAGGCACAGAAACCCGTTTTAGCTGCTCTAGCCACAGCAAGAAAGCAGTATCCTACCTACCGCATCGTAGCGACAGGCCATTCCCTCGGTGGCGCGTTGGCGAGTCTAGCAGCAGGCTACCTACGATCCACCGGCACGACCGTCGATTTGTACACGTACGGCGCGCCGAAGATCGGGCTGGCGGGCGTGAGCGACTACATTACGAAAACGGGCATGGGCGAGACGTATCGTGTTACGCACAAGAATGATCCGGTGCCTAAGTTGCCGCCGGCGCTGTTGGGGTATAGGCATATTAGCCCTGAGTATTATGTTACTAGTGGGAATGATGTGCAGCCTACGGCGGGGGATGTGAATGTGTTGACTGGGAACCTGAATTTGAAGGGGAATGAGGGGGACTTTGGGGTGGATGTGGATGCGCATTTGTGGTATTTTGGGGAGATTAGTGCGTGTGAGGGGCAGCAGGGGATTGAGATTAAGGCTTGATGAGCTTACGATAGTCATGATGTCTATGAGTATCTTCTTTAATGTATATATTACTTCCAAAAGTCATGTGCCGAGGATTTGTGATGGGTGGCGTGAGCGTAGATGCATAGTCACGAATTCAATGAACACACTTGTGAACTCAGATATTAGTATATGAACACCTCGATTCATCTTGTACAATTACAAATGCAACACGCAAACACCCACCCATACCGTCGTGGACGGATCAAAGCTCAACATACCCCCGTCGAGTACAGTGCGCTAAAACACGCTGGCCCGTCTTTATAACGCCAAAACACCACAACATGCAGCCCTCCTGCGCTGACACATCAGAAACACTACTTCTTCTTGCCCTTGCCCTTGCCCTTGGTCGCCGAACCCTTAGTCGCCGAGCCGTTTGTCGCAACGCTGCTTGCCCTCGATGGCGTCGCGGATGCCGATCCAGCCTTGCCCTTGACAGTGTCGAGCTGCTTGTTCTGCTCTCTATTAGTATATGGCATCATCACCAGGTCCAAACTCATCATACCTTGACACCATTCTTAGACTTCTTCTTCGGCTGCTCCTCTTCTTCCTCCTCCGTCTCCTCTTCCTCGTACCCGCGCTTGCCGTTCTTGTTCTTGAGGTCACCCTCGCCGAGCTCGCGCACGATAGCCGAGATGAGCGTAGTGCAGCGACGACCAATCTCTTGTGGTGTACGCGAGAGGAAAAACCAGTCGAAGCGGAAGAGGGGCGATTCGCGGATCTCGTCGCGGATCTTCTCGTAGATGTACTCGCCTTCGACGCCGTGCTTGTGCAGCATGACGACGAGGAACTTGTCTTCCTCCTCGGTGTACACCTTCTTGTTGGTGGTGGATACGGTGTACTTGATCTGCATCTGCTGGAGGGGCATGCGGTACATGCCAATCTTCTTCGCGATGAGTCGCTTCTTCTCTTCCGACTGTCGCACACGGAGCTCGCCCTCTTCGATGACACCCAAATGCTTTTGCCAGTTGTCCAGCGACTTGTACTTCTTCCAAAAGACCTTGGCGTAAGCTTTGATCTCGTCGGCGTCTTTTCCGTCGACTTCTTCCGAGATGCCCTCGTAGTTTTGGCGACCGTACTTGGCGCTGCCGTTGAGGAACTGTTGGAAGTCACGCTTGTTCCATTCAGGGAAGCCCTCTTCGATCAGGCGTTCTTTCTCAGCCTTCTCCTCTTCTGTCAGTGGCTCCGCATCATCAATCTCCTGCTGCGCAAGTTGTTGATCGGCCTCACGTGCTTCGAGATCCTCATCCGGACCTTCTGGGAGAGGAGCTTTGAGGTTGTTCTCCTTGCGGTACCAGGCGGTCTCCTTGTCTTGGAGTTCGGAGAGTCGCTTGGGAAAGAACTGGTAGTCGTGGATGGTGATCTGCTTGGGCGCGCGGGGTATCCTGGGTTGCTTGTTCTCTGTTCGCCCACCAGTGACCAGCGTCTTGCGGTAGTAAGAGTCGATGCCGTAGTTTTGCTCTTTGCGCTCGCGCTTCGAGGGGTTGATCCAGGAGATGCCGATTTCCTTCTTCCGTGGTTGGAAGGTCTCGCCGTTCCACTCGTAGGTTGAGTCCGAGGTAAACTTCTGGAGATCGTCAAGACCGAGCGTCTCGTACCTCTTGTTGAGCTTCTCCGTCATCTCTTCACCGCGACGCATGACAGCCTCGAAGTCGTCATCAGCTAGCTCGCCATCAGCTGCTGGCCCAACGGGGCCCTTGCTTGCAAACACCTTCTCGGCGCCGTGCTGAATCATCGTCAGGAGCTCGTCCTTGGATGCGGCGTTCTTGACGGGTTGTTGCGAGCGGCCTTGCTGAATGACTAGCTGGTCGAGACGCAGCTTCTGAGCCGCACGTTCAAGCACCTTCTCTTCAATGGCCATCTCGGTGACGAATCGGAAGACGTAGACCTGCTTGGTCTGGCCAATACGATGGGCACGGTCCATGGCTTGCAGATCGGCCTGCGGGTTCCAGTCACTGTCGAAGAGGACGACGATATCAGCAGACGTCAAGTTGATACCCAGTCCACCAGCACGAGTAGTCAGGAGGAACAGGAACTTCTCCGACCCTTCCTTATTGTAGTCGTCGATAGCCTGGATACGGTCCTCGTGGGCGGTCGAACCGTCGATACGGCAGTACTTGTAATCGCGCATGACTGAGTAGTCCTCCATGATGTCTAGCACACGACTCATCTGCGAGAAGATGAGCACTCGGCTGCCCTGAGCCTTCATACGTTTCAGCAGCTTGTCCAGCATGACCATTTTCGCAGCGTTGGTGACGAGATGTTCATCGGTAGTGTATGGCGGGCCAGGCTCGGCGCCTTCGAAAAGGTACGGGTGGTTGCAGCACTTTCGCAGCTGCATGACGATGTTGAGCAGACGGGTCTTAGACTCCTTGTTGCCGGCACCGCCATTAACCGCGTCGATGTCCTTTTCGAGAATCTTCTTGTACCACTGAACCTGCATGTCGGACATGCCAACGTACAGGTTGATCTCCTTCTTCGGTAGTAGTGACTTTTCGACATCGGCCTTGACACGTCGGAGCAAGAAGGGTCGAAGGACCTTGTGGAGTTGTTGGACGACGGCGTCCGAGTCGGCGTTCTGGGATGTGAACCAGTCGTCGAAAGCGGCGGAGTCTCCGAAGACGTCGGGAAGGAGGAAGTTGAGCAGGGCCCAGAGCTCGTGGAGGTTGTTCTGGAGAGGGGTACCTGTGATTAGCAGGCGGCTTCGAGAGTTGAAGACGCGGACCATCTGGGCGAGCGATGATTCCTCGTTCTTGATACGGTGGGCTTCGTCAATGATGATGTATTCCCACGCGAACTTCTTCAGATGTGATTTCTCACGCAGAATCATCTCGTAGGAGGTGATGCAGACATCGAAGCCATCGGGCACCAGGCGCTCCTTGATGAGGTCGGCACGGTCATCCTTGTTACCCTGGAGGACCAGGACGTTGACGTCGGGGCACCACTTGGCGAACTCGCGCTTCCAGTTGTCGAGTGTCGACTTGGGGACTGCGACCAGGTGAGGACCGTGAATGCCGGCAATGTAGCGGAGGTAGCCGATGAAGGAGATGGTCTGTAGCGTCTTTCCGAGACCCATCTCGTCGGCGAGGATGCCAGAGATACCGTTCTCATGTAGTGAGATGAGCCAGTTGAGACCGGCAACCTGGTAGTCGCGCATGGTGCCGCCCTTAATGAAGCCCGGTGATTCCCTAAAGACCGTCTCGTTGTGTCCGCCATGCTTCTCCTCGCGCACCAGCTCGGCGTCCTCCTCCTGCTCGGTCTTTCGGCGACGCTCCGCAGCGGCACCTCCTTTCCGCACCTTGCTTGCCTTTGATTTCTTGGTCTCTTCGGCATCCTGGCGGTCGATCTCGGCGAGAATCTCCTTGATGCGCGGGTTGGGGTTCGTGTCGATGAAGTGGCGAAACAGATCCGTCAGACCAAGGAGGTATCGAAAGCGGCGGATGGTGTCGTCTTCCTGTGAGAGGAGCCAAGTTAGTGATGTCTCGGGATGTAATGCGCAGTGAAGTCGCGTACCTTGGACGCCCTCAGGCCCTCAGCCTTCTTGCCATACATGCTTTTCCGCATGTTCATCTCTTCGGCGCGTTTTCTTCGGCCGTCGACTGGCGCGTCACCGGCGACGCTGTTTGCTGTGGTGTTGGGGTTGGTATCCGAGTCCTGTGCGCGTGTCAGTTGTTGGACCGGGTGAGTGTGGCGCGGTGTCGGAGTCATCGTACTGTGTAGTCTGGAGTATCGACATTGTACTGCGTCTGGAATGTTAGCCAATGTCTTCTCGATGTCGCGCCTTCCTCCCGCTTGACATGTGAGTGTCGCGGCGAGGAAGGCGCAAACGGGGGTTGCGCTTACGCCAAACTTCTTGAAGCCGTTCATTGTGTCGTCCGGCTGGTCCTGCATCTCGACATCGGAATGCGCCGACGCCTCATCTGAGGATGGCTCCTCCTTCTTCGCAGCGCTCTTCCGCGGCATGTTGCCTGTTTGGGCTGTTCGCCGCGTGTAGTTGTGTCGGCGTCAAGGTCGCAATGGCGCAGTGAATGGTAGTACGTCTGTCAATGTTTCGGGGTGTTAAGTGTGATGACGTGGACGCGTTGGGACGTGTTCGTGGCGGCAGAGGTTTGCGCGATGTGTGTGAGGATGGCTTGAGAATAACTGTGGACGACCCTTGGCGCGTCAGGTCGGCGGCGCGCTATCCTCGTTGCGGTCGCGCGCACTACCCCATGCCTGCATCTCTAAGCCCACCAACTTCCATTCGCTCAGCGATTTGACATCTACGCGTTCCCGACTACGAACATCAATCCATCTGAAACATGATGCCACGGGAGGGAAGAATAGAGATGGACGCGATTTGCGACGCGATGTCGAACATGACGTCAGACAATTGTATCCATCACCGGTGCCATATGCGATCATTTCAGGAGTGCTATGTTGCCTGTTGGCATAACTTGCTTGAGCCATAGCATACTGGAGCTACAACACGACATGTTATTCCATTGTTTCGACGACTTTTTCTAGCCTCTGATCCTACATTTGGACTGCTCGCCAAAGTTTCCTCTTAGGATCACGGTTATCTGCTGAACTGGTTCTTCATCGTTAAGCTTTCGAGTTGAGTAGGCTACCTCCGGCCATAGAATGAGTCATAGCCGATATGAAGCATCTATCAAAAGCCCTAGGTCTATGATATTCATCGGCATCCCATCGGCATCGTCGGCATTATTGATCAACCGTATTGCAAGATTACCAAGGTATTGGGAGCCGTAGAGTGGGACAATAACGCATCGTAAGTCGGCAACATGAGAAGCGAAAGACTGCAGCAACTCTCGAGATTGTTAAGCATGCAGTGTCAGTCGGCGTTACTTCTCCACCACTGACGTCACTGTACCCAAGACAATCGTTGCATAAGTAGAAGTTCCTGGCGTGTCACCAACAGTACAGTTTTCATCACGTGGCCGACCGTATCCACCTCCCGAACATGCCCGCTACATCCATCACGATCATCTTCTCACCCTACCACGTCGGCCTCCGCAACCACCGCGTCGGCGACGGCCCAAACCGAATCCGAGCTCTCGGACTCATCCACCAGCTTGAAGCTCTAGGCGTCACAGTCCACATCCACGAAATCCCACCCGTCGACGACTTCGAAGGCGAGATAGGCCGCAGTTTCGAAGTCCTCCGCCGCACCTCCCTAGCAGTCAGCAAAGCGCGAGATGGCAATTCCTTCCCTTTCATCCTCTCCGGCAACTGCATGGCTAGCGTAGGCGCAGCTTGCGGACTGGGTATCAAGGATCTCAATTTCATCTACTTTGATGCGCACGACGATATGGATACGCCTTCCACGAATGAGAATGGGTATTTTGACGCCATGGGCTTGTCCATGTTGGCGGGTAAGAGCTGGCATTGGCATACGGAGCAAATACCGGGGTACGCGCCGATGAACTACAAGGACCGGTTCTTGTACGTCGGGCTGCGCGATGTGAATGAGACGCAGAAGAAGACGGTTGCGGAAGCTGGAGCGGATGTTATTTGGGGTGATGCTGGGAAGGCTGTGGATTTCCCGAGCGAGTTGGAGAAGCGACTTGACATGAGGGGTATGTCGCCGTCGCTTGTGCATCTGGATTTGGACGTCCTGGATAAAAGTGTGGGCATGGTCAATGGTTTCGAAAGCGAGGGTGGACTACAGGAGGAGGATGTAGTCAAGTGTATGGGTTTGTTGCCGAAGAAGGCCACGCCGGTATCGATTACTATGTGCTCTTTCAACCCTAACCTGGGCGATGGCGATAAGATTGCAGGTATAGGCATTCGCGCTGCTGTGGCCTTCGTGGAGGCGTTGATTGCAACATCAGTGCTATCAGCGTAACGATAGCGAATGCTACGAAGAAGAATATATCAGACTTGCAACAATGAGACCTATCCCGATCCTAGAAAAGGTTATCGTTGTCGCTGTCGTTGTTGTTGGAAACATGGGCCTTCGCCCGTACTTCTCACAAAGGCTCGCGAGGTCAGCATGAGCGGAACGATAGATTTCCCCGTATTGCCTAAGAGTTGATCCATGCAGAAGCAAGACGATGTTGCCACTGCAACCTCATGTCGGATAGAATGCATAATGGTGACTTCCGCTTATCAAAAGCAGCCGACTGCGCCCAGGGCCACGGGCCTGGGAAGTCGCGGCCGGGACAGCCTTCCCGCCAAGCCGCGCGACCCCAAATCGCCCCGCTCACCTCCAAAAACCTTCCGCCTCGTTATCTATAGCGATGATCACACGCGTTTCCATTTCAGCATGAAAAGAGTGCGCCTTTGACCCAGACTACGGTCTGGTTCTGGTTTTCCAGCGCGACGCTGAAACCTCACGCCACGTCCTATTTTCACCCAACCCAACGCGCCGTGCGCGCAGTTCACCTGGGCACTCGCCGCCACATCTCCTGCTGAACTGCGGACGCGCGACGCCCACTTGCCCAGGCACCAGCGAGGATGTCTGCCCATTGGCCCTTTGAACGCAGCCCGCCATCTGTCTTGTATGCAGTGCAGACGCCATGCATAGCAGCGTCACGCATGACCTCACAGCTCATTGCTTCGAGCGTCCACTTCCACCGGTGAGCGTTGGAGCATAGCCCCGCTCCCAGGTAATGCCCATTCACCTCAAGTCCTCCCGCAGCATCTTTTCGCAGCTTTGTGTGCACTGCGACAAAGTTTACTTATCTATTCCTAACACGCTGTTAATGAGTGTTCCCGCACACGGCACCATACTATCTACACGAGCGTCGGCAGACGTAACAGCTTCATTCCATCTACGTCAGCCTAATAGCGAAGACAAGACGGAACATCGAAATGCGCCTCATCAATTGCTCAACACTACAACTGGAAGAGTTCTTCGGGGCGAACATCCCGCGCTATGCTATTCTCTCGCATACCTGGGGAGATGAAGAGGTGTCGTTCGCCGATTTCACCTCTGGTCAGCCCATGGTCGGATCTGGTTACCAGAAGATTCTTTTCACTTGCCAGCAGGCGATCGAAGACGGCATCGACTACGCATGGATAGACACCTGCTGTATCGACAAGAGCTCTAGCGCAGAGCTTTCTGAGGCGATTAACTCGATGTTCGCCTGGTATCAGAAGTCAGTCCGCTGTTATGCGTATCTTTCTGATGTCTCGGCAGCCAATATGAAGCAGGATTTCCCTAAGAGTAGATGGTTTACACGGGGTTGGACACTCCAGGAGATGTTAGCCCCAAGAAAGGTTATCTTCTACGATCAATGGTGGGTTGACTTGGGCGATCGGGAAAAGCACGCCGAGCAGATATCCAAGATTACAGGAATTGATAAAGTGGCCTTGTGGAATGAACGGCCGTACACGGATGACAAATTCGGTTCCTATTGCGTCGCGACGAGGATGTCATGGGCTTCCAAGAGGCAGACGACACGTGCGGAGGACATGGCCTACTGCCTCCTTGGGATCTTCGACATCAATATGCCGCTTCTGTATGGAGAAGGTGACCGGGCATTTCGTCGTCTCCAGGAGGAGATTATCCGGAAGAGCGATGATGATTCCATCCTTGCCTGGTCCCTATCGCCAGAGGACAGGTATTCTGGTCCTCTAGGGCTTCTATCAGATGATATTAGGCAAGATCTATGTAATACGACTGATACCGACTTTTTGGCTCGCTCACCAAGATGCTTCACAGACTGTGGCAACTTGACTCGCGCTATGGAACCGTCCACTTTGTTCACGTTGACGAATACGGGCCTGCAGATCCAACTACCAATTGTAAAGGTCTTTGAATGCAGCGAATATCACTGTTGCAGGGTTGGAGCTTCAGGCCTTGTATGGATCGGGCTACTTGGTTGCTCGATATCGTTCAACGGGGACTTCTTAGGCATTCTGCTCTGCCCGAACGGAGACGAGAATAATCCCAGCGTAAGAGTGATGCGTCAATGGTGCCGTTACAGTACTGTTGTTGTCGGTCCAAGAGCCGCGTTCGGTTCAGTCAGTAAAACATTGACAATTGCTGGATTTGGTGGGTTCCAAAGAGGACGAAACTTCGACTACGCGCGCGTTGAGCAGGTTATCGTCAACGAATGCAGGGCCATCCGCCGTCTTGGTTATCAACTCCAGGCTTTTATTGCATGGAAGTCTGTTGGAGGAAAACCACTACTGGCTTACCATCCGTTTTGGGATCCAGAAGCAAAGATTCTTACCCTTAGAGAAATTGACCCGTTTAACAGTTTGTTCGAATTCAGCTTCAAACCATCGTCGAGCAGTCAAGAGCCCAAGTTCACTGTCTTTATAAATGGGGCTGGTAGAGGTACAGTGAGGGCAGGAGACGTCTTTTCTGAAGATGAAAGGCTTGCCTTACACGGTCTTCTTAAGGGCAACGGCGATCAGCCTTATGACAAGGATCGGGACTATGACAAGGGCGACGTTTTGGTACATGACGGCAAAGGGCGCCCGTTTCATATCCGCGTTGAGGTCCACACTAAGATTGTTGGCCATCATAAGCTGGTCAGAGTTAACGTTGATGCTTTAAAATATGGCGTTTCGGACAAGGAACATGGTAGGAGCTGTAACTGCGAGAAGGATGTATACTTGCATTAATCTATACTCGGTACCTATTCTGCCCAGCTGTACAAAGGCTACAATTGCATGTACAAATTCACATCGTCCTAGAGGACAAATCTCGCCCTCACATGAGCCAAAAGTGGAAACTGAGACGGCCTACAACCCCGACTATACGTGGCTGTGAATGAATATAAGGCCTGTCATCCGGCACCGATATGTCATGACCATGCTTTGAGATATAATATTCGCATTACCGTGAGTTTTACCAATCTTCGGCCACCAGCTCATGTCGCCAAGCAGCCGGGAATCTACATCCGCGATGGCGTCTGCCAGCAGGTAAACATCACGTGCGCGCGGCGACCTCGGGAATCTAAGGCACGCCCAGGATGGAACCTCGATTGCCTGCGAACATTTAAACCGTGATACTGAATTGCATTCCCGTGAGTGTACCTCCAGACAAATCCGCGCAACCGCCTATCCTCCCAAGTGGACCCACGTCATCGGCGCATTCCTCGGCGCGTTCGCTAACCACGTTTGCCCCACCCAGAAAGCCGCATCTCCACTCTTCACCTCCAAACCACGCGATAAGAGCCGTTGGCACTGCCAGCTTGCGGTAGCTTCGGAAAGCTATCAGCGCGCGCTCGCCTTCCTGTTTACGATGCTCAAGACGCCCTTTACGTATTTGTGTAGTGTGCATAAGGCGTAGCGGGTGATGCTGGCCAGTCAGGTTGAAGGGCCGAGTGCTTATCAGGAAGATTGGCGGTTTTGATGATTGTTGATCCTGGTAGCATCGCAGACACCGACGCGGTCTTTGTCGTTGGATTGAAGATGGGTTAAGGAATGGATCGGGATCATGACTCTTTGCCAATGGAGATTATGTCTTGGAGATCAATCTCTTCGGTAAAGCAGGAAATGGCGCCGACGTATAAAGCTCGCAGGCCTGCAGCTGTATGGAGCTTCATCACGGACTTTCGCCAGACCCCGGTTTGGACTTTTCGTGGACAAGATGCGCTTCTCTCGGTCGATCGGCGTCGCGTCTTTCGTCGTTGCCGGTGTGCAGGCTGCTGTTTCTTCCACTGGATTCACGGTATCCTTGACCGACATCGATTACTTCCTGCCGCCTAAGCCAATTGCGAAGATATCGAGCTGCGAAGAGATTCAGGCCTCCTTCGAAGATGCTGCGTTTGTGCCGTTCACAGTGGTGAAGCCTCACAACGGTAGTGTAGATGTCGCGTCGCTCACAGCAAGCTATGCGCATGATGATGTATGGCAAGAAGGCTTCATGGACGGTATGCACCCAAGCTCACGCTCCCGAGACCCTCACTGATCATTTCTTCCAGCCATTTACGTCCAGGGTAGCGATTCCAAGCCAATGAACTCTTCGTTGACTATACTATCCGGTACCGCATCCAAGGAATTAGCTCCAGGACCCTACTTCATCAACGCAGCTGGTCATGTCTACGAGGCATGGAGACTATTCTCCGATATGCAAGGCGCTTTCACCGAGTCTGCAATCGCGAACGGCGACGGTTCATACTCGGTTTTACCTGCGGGTACTGTGGGTCAAAAGCATGCCATCGCCGTGCCTTCGCGGCTGTACTTCACCAAGACGGCCGAGAAGCCATTGGCTGGTGTAAGAATTGGTATCAAAGACATCTACGGTACGACACACCATCACCACGTAGGCTATGGTCCTTGAACATGGACTGACAAGAACCGCAGATATCAAGGGCCTGCGAACTTCCAACGGAAACCGAGCTTGGTACTGGCTATACCCTCCTGCCAACGCGACCGCGCCACCCGTCCAGAACCTGATCGACGCGGGAGCTATCATCGTCGGCAAGATGATCACCTCTCAATTCGCCAACGGTGAAACCGCAACGGCCGACTGGGTTGACTACCACGAGGCATTCAACCCCCGTGGCGACGGCTACCAAGATACCTCCTCCAGCTCTTCCGGTGGTGGCGCAGGAACCGCATCCTACTCCTGGCTCGACGTCAGTCTCGGATCCGACACCGGCGGCAGTGTGCGCGGCCCATCGCAAGTCCAAGGTCTCTACGGCAACCGTCCATCTCACGGTCTGGTGTCTCTAGACCACACCATGCCGCTCAGTCCCGTGCTCGACACCCCCGGCTTATTGGCGCGCAACCCTCAAATCTGGATGGAAGCAGCCCAAGCCATGTACGGCCCCAACATCACCATCACAAGCAACTACCCAACCACCATCCAAACCCTCGGCTGGCCCACCGAAGTCGAAGACGTCGCCGACCAACTCCTCGTCGACTTCCTCGGAAACGTAACCGACTTCCTGAGCGCAAACGCCAGCGCATTTAACGTCACAGCCTCTTTCGACGCAGCGAACCCAGATGTCGCACCTCTTACGGTCTTACAGAACCTCACCTACGCTGTCCTAATCACCAAGCAGCAAATTGAGCTCGTCCGCGAACCCTTCTACGCCGACTACGCCGAAGTCCACGACGGCCGCCTTCCGTTCGTTAACCCCGTCCCGCTAGCTCGCTGGGGCTGGGGCGACAACCAGACCATCACCGTCGACGAGGCTGTTAACAATAAGACTATCTTCCAAACCTGGGCCAACGAGACTTTCCTCGCTCCATCACCAGAAACCTGCTCTGAGTCCCTCGTCATGTACGTCGGTTCCACCGGCGGTACTACCTACCGCAACACGTACTGGGACGAGCCCGGTGTACCTTTTGGCTTTGGCAACAGTCGCATCTCGGTTATGGCTGAGGTGCCAGACTATGTTGTGCCGCTGGGTGAGGCGCCGTATAACTCGACGATTACGGGGCATGTGGAGTATTTGCCTGTTACGGCGAATTTGATGGCGGCCAAGGGGTGTGATGGCATGTTGTTCTCGCTTATTAATGAGTTGTATGAGGCGGGTATTTTGAAGGAGAGTAAGGTTGGTCAGAGTGGGGTTACGGGTGGGGAGATCTTGTTGAGGAGGGATGGGCTGTGGTGAAAAGCTTATATATCAATGGAAGCTCAAGTACACTACTAACCTGAGTCCGATATGCGCGTGCGTTTATCTGTGTAGTATAATCCATGCCCCTATCTTCCATCCAGTCACCCTTCTCAAACAAGGCATCTTCCCATCAAACCTGGAACCTCCACCTCGGATGCCGATCCCCCATCTTAACATCCTCCACACTATCATGAAACCCGCCCGTCTGCGGCCTCTCCACCAACACCCGCTCTTTTTCCGCATTCTCCCTCTTCAACAACACCCACAACACCCCCACAACCAGCAAGTTCAAACACAAATACCCCAACGCAAAACTATGCCCAAGCACATATCTCGGTCCAGAGTTCGCGCGATACAACTGCGTCCCCAGCACCGCCCCCAGGTTCCCAATGCTAATTTGCATGGCATTAGCCGTTGCGCGCTTGGTCTGCCCACTGACGTTGATGGCGGGCCAGCAGAGGACCAGGGCGACGGAAGGGTAGATGCCGATAGCTGCGAAGAAAGTCCCTACGTAAGATACGCCTGGGCGTGCTTTGGGATCTGTGTTAGCGAGCAGGATAATGTAGCCGATGATTGCGACGGTGGAGGTGGTTAGGATGAAGAGGGCGCGGCGGGCGTAGCGTTCGGAGAGGATGGCCCAGAAGATTGTGAAGAGGGTTGCGACGGCGTAGGGGGGGATGGTGAGGAGCTGGGATTGGGCGGATGTGTAGCCCATGTCGCGGATGATTGTTGGCTTGAGTGGTGTTAGAGTGGTGTGCGTGGTTGGTGGGTTGGTGGGCTTACTAGGAAGAGGGATAGAGTGTATAGTGGTAGACTCATGGTGTGGAAGGCAAAGGCGTAGAGCCAGATTTTGATGTCTTTTGCGGCTAGCAGCACTTCCGCCCATGAGAATGCTTCGTCGTTCGTTGCGTCGCTGTCGGCTTTGAGACGAGCTTGCACGAACGCTCTTTCTTCTTTGCTGAGCCAGCTGACGGTGGCGGGGTAGTTTGAGATGAACCAGTACGCGACTATTCCGATGATAATGGTGAGCAGACCCTCCTACGTTGCTATTAGTGATGAGTTCATGAGCAGGTTGGTGGGCGTACCAAGATGAATATCCATCGCCATCCAGCGTATCCCCCCACGTTACGCATATGCGCAATGCCATATGCTAGGATCTGGAAGCGTCAGCACTGAATATTGTATATATATGAGAGGTAGCATACACCACCAAAAGCCCCGGCAAGACTCGCGCAGCTAAAAAACAACGAAATGCGATACTGGCGCTCATTGCGCTTATACCACATACTCAAATAATACACCACTCCAGGAAACAGCCCCGACTCTGCCATCCCCAGACTGCAAGTCATTAGTCTATCTCATACCATCATCTTATCCAGGCTACTCACAAGAAGCGCACCGCAAAAAAGCCAGACAGGTTCTGCGTAACACCCATCAGCGTAGCCACAACACCCCACACCACCGTAAGCGTAGGCAGCCAGAACTTCGGCGTTGTGCGTTTGAGGACGATGTTGCAGGGTATTTCGAAGAGGACGTAGCCGATGAAGTAGAGGGTTAGGCCGGTGAGGTATTGGTTGCCTGTCATGCCTAGGTCGGTTGTTAGGCCTTCGATACGTGCGTTGGCGACTGGGCTGTTTGTTAGTATACTTTTGTCAGCGGTGGGTATGAAGGAGTTTGTACCATTGCTGCGATCAAGAAAGCTGAGCAGATACAAAATTGACACCGCGGGCAGGAGTCTTAGATCTAATGTTCTGAGTAACTTCTTCTCGTTGATGGTGCCTGGGACGATTTCCACATCGCTCGCGGAAGAGGTCGATGCAGCAGGTGCATCGTTCTTCTCCGATGCCATCGTCACGTTCGCACTGGTTTTCACGCGGTGTCGAGACGTGAATTATCCATCTAACAACGCCCGGGCACCAAGCTGTTCTTATCAACCGCACCACCCTCGCATTCCTCGTAGCTTCGAATGATGCAAGAACGTGGGTCAATCAGCTCAAGCCGCGGCAGCGTCATGCCCCAGGCCAGCCGGGCAAACCTCAGTCATGACGGCGTGCTCTCATTGGAGCGCACAGCAACCCGCTTCCAATGCGAGATTTGCTGCATTGTGACAGGGCAAGCGTTATCGGCTTTACTGCACGGCATGGCGGGCGTGTTACAAGGGCTTATGAGTTGGGGTTGTACACGAAATCGAGAGGTGGTATGTCGTGATTGCACTAGCCGCTTGAGGTATAGACCCGAATGGACCACGTTGTTATTCGATGGAGACGACGGGTGTTTGATGAGTGAACAGGTGGTCGATGTTTGATTTGATGGGTTTTTGTCTGAGGAGGTTGCGTTCATCGGTATTTGGATCAGCATGGTTGTGGGGTGACGTGGGGAGGGTTTGATGGATGTTGTGGTACGAATGCGCGGATCAACATGCGTTCGTGACGATACATGGCAGGAGGCTCGCTCGGACGGATAGAATACGCGATTTGCTCAGCGATCGGCACAGAACTACCGTTTCCCTTTTCCCCCAATAATCCCAATACCCCTAATGAAAAAGATAACAACAGCCGTAGACGCAACACTCATACCAAAGTTAAACCAAGCCGTCGTCCTAATACCCACCTTGAGCGCATCATCCCAAGGCACCGTCTCATGTCCCTCACCACCAATCTGATCCACACTCAACCCCTTCTCCCTAGCCACAACAGCCGTCTGAACCGCCGTCGCGATCGCCAGCCCAACCGCCCTCCCAATCTGACCCACAGCCGTAATAAGCGCCCCTCCCAGCGAAGCATCCTCCGCCGGCAGCGTCTTCGCCACAAACAGGGTAAGTACCGGGAAGATGGTATCCGCACCCGAGACACACAGGACCATAGCCGGGAAGCCATACGCCCAGTATGTTGTATGCACCGGAATGGGGATTGCGAAAAGTAAGGAGGATATACTCACACAGATAGTACTGAAGGTAAGTATATAATCGCCCGGCACACGAGACAGAATCTGCCCAGTGATGGTAGCCACCAGAATCCCCGTGATGCCATTGGGTAGAAAGCGCAGCGTAGTTTGGATAACGGAAAGGCCTTGGTAGTCCTGGAACCAGTAGGTTGCGAAGATGAGATAGTTGTTGAAGGACGAGAAGAACAGCGCCATGAGCACATTGGCAGCAGTAAATTTACCGTTTTTGAAGATGCTCATCTTCATCAAGGGTCGCCGCTCCGTCTTGTGCTCGAGGTAATGCTGCCAGAAGCCGAATGCGCCGATGATGATTAGTGAGAGCACGATGAGGACTGGTACCCATGGCGTACTCCAGCCCACGACGTTGCCTTCGGAAAGCGCGAACACGAGGATAACGAGACCGATGGTGATGAGCGATCCGCCGATCCAATCCACCGTGTTGCGCAACACAGGTTCGGGCTTCATTGGCGGGATTGGGATAACGAAGTAACTCGCAACAGTCGAAATCCCCGCAATAATCCCAAACAACCAGAAAACCCACTGCCAGTCGAGATACTCGCCCACGACACCACCAAAGATGTTGCCCAAGACGCCACCCAGTGGGGCCCCAGCACCAAAACAGCCAAAAGCGATGTCCTTGGTCTTTCCGGGTGGGAAGGTAGAAGCGAGGATGCCGAGAGCGGTTGGTGCCATGGCGGCGGCAGCGAGACCCTGGAGACCGCGGAAGATGTCGAAGCCGATTTCATTGGGGATGAAGGGCGTTATTATTGATGTGAGTGTGAAGGCTGCGGAGCCCCAGAGGAAGATCATTCGTCGGCCGTAGACGTCTGCTAGACGGCCCCATAGTAGCTGGACGGTCGTGTTAGGAGAGGGTAGATATGATAGAGAGATCTAAAAGACGTACTAGGAAGCAACCAAACGTCAAGTTGTACGCAGAGATAATCCACTGCTGACGACTAACTGGAATATCCAATTCTTCCCCAATGGTAGGTAGGATGATAACGGATGCTTGAACCGCCATCGTCTACCCCAAGTTGATCAGTCCCCTTCCTCTCTTCTCCAACAAAAATCATCGGGCATACTCACGCTCAAAAACGGCGCCGCAGCAATAGTCGTAACAAGCGCCACACACCGTGCTTTCGAAAACGGCAAGCGTTCAGAAGCCGATGTATCAACAGCCACAAGTCCATGCTCTTTCTCTGCATCATCCGCCATCTGGTGTGTCGCGGTGACCACGCGTTCCAGATCCGTGACGCCCTCAACAGGCTCCGGGGCTTTTTCTTCGCGTTTCGACATCTTCGTGACGCGCTGCGAAGGGATGCATATAACAGTCGGCAGCCTCCGCCATGCTTCCAGTGGGGTACCCCATCTTTATAAACGATTGAAGTCTGGGGGAAAGAATATGCCGAAGAGCTCGCTTGCCGACCGCCACAAATGCGCCTTTGCGAGCGCGGCTAAGGGTTTATCCGGGGGTGTGCTGGTGGAAAAGGTAGGACCAGAATAACAGAAAGCTCGCATCGTATTGGAATGCCAGTGTGATACGGAAAACTAATCCTGATCTGCGAAACACGCATGAAAGGCGGTCTTCATGGTGGTAATGTAGCGGGAGGAATGGTCTTACATTCCACCAATCGCAGCGGGCTTATATCAGCACAGACTAATCGTGGATTTTCGCTGTCGGTATAGTAGCAGCTGCATGTCGACGAGCGCAAGAGAGACCGGCGACATGCGACACTAGATCATCAATCAAGATGCGAAGTCAAGACAGTGGACATAAATTCATTGCTCATGCTATTACATTCCAGTTCCATTCCAAGTCGTCAAGCAACCTCAATCGATGTATGCAAGAGGGAGAAACGCGACCGGACCACTGTTGCCCAAGAGCCAGCCATCAAAAGAAGGCGGCGGCGACATCATCATCAAACAAATAGTCTAAGCGCGAAAGGGGGTATGAAGAAGAGGGAGCAAAGGAAGATTTGTTTATGGCTTGTGGATGTCAATGACCATCTCGGTCTCGACAGTTTCCGCCTTCTTGGCGAACCTGGCGACATCGGCGCCCTCGACCTTGCCGTACATGGTCTCGGCGATTATGCCGGTGATCTGGTATGGGTCACCGTTGGAGGCCGGGCGGCGGTCCTCGAAGTAGCCCTTGCCCTCGGCTGCGACGGCGCGGGGGATACGGACGGAGGAACCGCGGTTGGCGACGCCCCAGGTGAACTTGTCGTAGGAGGCAGTCTCGTGCTTGCCGGTCATGCGGAGCTGGTTGTCTGAGCCGTACACGGCCATGTGCTCGGCTTGGCGGGTGGACAGTTTCTCCATGGCGGCCTCGATGGCCTTCATGCCGTTGTCGCCACGAGTCTCGTTGGTGGAGACGTTGGTGTGCAGACCGGCACCGTTCCAGTCACCGGGGATGGGCTTGGGCGCAAAGGTGACCTTGGCACCGAACTCCTCAGCGACGCGGTGGAGAAGGAAGCGCGACATCCAGAGCTGGTCACCGAGCGAGATGTCGGGGCAGGGACCGACTTGGTACTCCCACTGGGCGGGCATGACCTCGGCGTTGGTGCCGGAGATGGCAATCTCGGCGTACATGCAGGCCTTGTAGTGAGCCTCGACGATGTCACGGCAGAAGACCTTGCCGGTACCGACACCGCAGTAGTAGGGGCCTTGTGGGGCGGGGAAGCCGTTCTTGGGCCATCCGTAGGGCCAGCCAAACTCGTCGAGAAGGGTGTACTCCTGCTCCAGACCGAACCAGAAGCCGTGCTCCTTGTGCTTCTCGAAGATGATGGCGGCGTCGTGGCGGAAGTTGTAGGCGTTGGGCGAGCCATCCGACATGTACGTCTCGCACATGACCAGGACGTTGTCGCCCAGACGGAAGGGGTCGGGGTAGTATGCAACGGGGCGGAGGTAGACGTCCGAGTTGTCGCCGGGCGCCTGGCCCGTCGACGAACCGTCAAAGTTCCATTCTGGGAGGTCCTTGAGGCTCTCGACCTTCGACTTGAGCGTCTGCGTGCATGTCAGTATGAGCCTCGGGTAATCGGAATGAAGTCGGGTGGGATGAGGGAACGACGTCACTGCGGGCTGTGGCTGGTGGTGGGGTGCGATAAGAAGGAACGCCAAAACTTCCGGCAGAAGGAGCGATTGGCGCCATGTGCGTCACACATGCAGACCACCACGCTCGCGACTCCAGTCGTCGAATGGCTTCTCCAGATTGTGTATCGCACGGCGCGTCGCAGCCAGTTGCTGCTCTCGGCTAGGAACCTCGAACCGCAGACTAGACCGATCCGCAGCCGTAGCGTGGTGCAAATGCCGCGGTATATCGCAGAGATCGTGGAGATCGGGTTGAGGGATCGGAAAGCTGGAAAATGCTCACCTTTGACTTGGAGCGGATTCCGTTGGAACCGTCTATCCAGACGTACTCGGCCATAACGGCGCCCTTTTGGGGGAGGTCGAGGTACTTCTTGAGCTGCAATGCGCATTAGCATGTGTTTGAACGTAGCACGCGAGCAGTAGACTTACGTTGGCCGCATTGGAAACAATCGTTGAGTTCGCCTAGGATATGGTCAGCAAGAGTCGCGTGTAGTAGCAGTCGGCGACACGTACCATGACTGTGGTTGTGTATGTATGGTGGTGAGGGAATAGCAAGTAACTCTTGACTGCGACAAGACAAGGCAGTGGAGGGGTTATAAGAGGGGTCTCTGTGTGAAGTGGGGAGTTATGATGGGCAAGTAGATAAGGATAGCGGGCCTGGGGGTCTGTTATAAGGTAAGAATGCTGGATTGCTTTGACTGTCTCGGCCTGTGGCGGGGCTAGCCGTGCTCAGATACTACTTAGGCTGGCCGTAGCCAAGAGGCGTCGCCGAACTGTTTCCGTGGGATGAAGAAGCAATCAATGTCTCTAAACGCGCGACTTTACGCCGCATCCCAGCATGCCTTGCCCACTCTGCAATCTCTAGGCTTCCGCTAGCCACGGTTGTACCGTCTCTCTGGTGATATTGTGCCCAATCTCGCGTCGCCGGTTTCCAAGGCTTACCATAGGCCCACGCGGTCTTTGTCGCGCATCGTGATGTTGGCTGACGGGCGAACGCACAGACGCACAGCCTCACCAGCTTCCGAGTTTGAGCGATTTGACGCTGGGTAGCGTCGCTGTAAGGGCAGCTAATTTTATCCAGGTACTGCCGAATTGGTCATGCCCTTCGGCTTTGGCCCGTACCAACGACAGTTACGACACACCGCTCCACCCGACTATTGCTTTGCGATGGCCGTTCGTATGCATCGCCAACCTCTGCCCAACACGAGCTGCGTAACCCTGAATACCCAGACCCTGCGCGTCCACGTCTCGCGACACCTGCATGCCCAGCTCGCTGTAGTGCATAACCGTCGCGCTGGGCAGGGCGCGCCGTTGCCCGGGGTTGACATCGGGGGGCGATAAGGCCGGTTCGGGCCAATGGCTGCAGTTGCAGTTAGTCCTGCCTCGTCATGGCAGCATCACGCAAACCGCTCAACGTCGTTTCTTGTAGTCAGCATCCGAGACTCTAATAGCCTTCCGACCGGTGTGTCCGTTTTATTGTCTGGGACCAGAGGACGTGCATTATTCTAGAAGAGCGCTGGAAGTCTCTGTCGCTGGTGTCGTCTCGACTTCGATGGTACGGCTGGAAGATTCCCATCTCAACCCCACAGGTTTCCTGGCCCGCCGGCGACACAGCGCGCACGCGGCACATTCGAGTTGCACGAATTGCCGTCATCCAAATGATAATCCCTCTCCAACCCCACGATTGTGATTAATCCAGCGCGTTCGAGACATCCCGACAAAGGTAAAAAAGCCGCACAGCGACGTCGGCTCAACATTATCGTGCGTCGACGTTGGGCTTAGCGGGGTTGCGGGCGAGCCGTCGATCCGCTAGCACTGCATGCCCCCTGGCACCAGAGATAAGGGACATGGGCGAATTTCCATGTTACGTTAGCCCATCGAGTAACGCCGCCGGCCGTTGCGCCCTGGATGACATGCTTGCCCGCCAGCGACACAACAACAGCTTTTCACAATGTCAATATCTCACAAGTAGCACCGTCTGCGCAAACGTCACATCACAGTTCACAAACAGCCTGACGTTTGACGTGAAGATCAGGAACCGTGCGTGTGGCGGTGTCATCTCCGCTTTAGGCAAGGCTGGAGGCCCGCTCGTGTGCTGGAGCGTGGTCGAGAATGCTTGTATTTCCCCAGATGATAGCTTGCGCTGATCCAGGGAGCCTCATCTGCATGGTTCACGCCAGGCAGCCAGTCAGCCAGTGGAGTGGTGGTGCTGGACATGGACAGTGCTCACACGTGCGGCCTATACCAACCGGAGACGCAACACCACCAGATATTGCGAGTCGTTTGCGAGACGACGCCTAGCTGCGCTGGGAGATATTGAGGCCAACCATCAGACGTCCAACGTCGATCCGTTCCCACCAACGCAGCCATCGGCGAACGGTGTCTCTGCCACATGGCATTGGCCTCTGGGCTGCGTTGCTGCGATACCCGGCGTGCGCACAGAAGCAATGTGTGGCACGATCCCTCTGGTGCGGTCCGGGACGATTGATGACCTGCAGCGCGATATGGGTGTGGTGGGGTGGCAGCAACGGGTGTACCTGCAGCAGCACAGGCTACGCTGGACGAAGCGCTCGGAACGATACGGGGGAAGATTTTGGCCATGGCCGACCTCCGGGAAGCTAGGCCTCCGGAAATGGCGCCAGTAGCATGGTGTTGGAAAATCCGGGGTAGATGTTGGCGTCGCTGCCGGATGGGGGTCGATGATGCTATAGGTTATGCGCACTGATCTCGCGTTAGTACAACTCCACCCGCTCTCAGTCCATGGCGCAATTAGCTTCTCCGGATCACTACCTCTGAGCTCCCGAACATGCTGGAGAAGTGATTGTCGGCGATTCATGGTCCACTGTATCGACATGGGCCAATCATGGTGAATGCCAATGACGCATTGACGAAGTAGCAGTTGCGACGCCAAACGTCGGGATGGAACAAGGGATTGCGAGCAGACGGTTCCAAGATATTGTCTCTGTCGCTGCACAATGAAGGAGCCTCACGTAGTGTTTGCGTGTTTGTGTACTGGCAATATGGTCTTGTCTGCGAAAGGTCAGTGTTCGTCCAATCACTCCCGTCGGCACCTCCAGGGCTTCGAATTGGTCGCTCACATAAGACGTTCCCATCATACAGCGGTACATGTGTTATATCGAACACGTCTATCATCGGCCCTGCTGCCATTGGGGTCGTGATAGGTTTGTAGGTGAGCCATGTTGTCGGTCTCGGTTCGTCGACGGACACGCCTTGGCATGTACCTATGCCGAGGACATGGGATCGATTAACAGCAGCGAGTTTTGTTCCGACTGTAGGTACCGCCTCGCGAGTGGGACAACATGGCGGCCATTCGCTCACATCGAGGTGATGCTGCGCGAGAGGATGAAGGAGAGGACAGAGTAAGAGAAGGAAGACTGGAGTATGTCGTGGGGCCACGTGCTACCACCATCTGTTGTTTACCTGAGTGGTTTGTTCCAAAGTGGGCAGTAGAATGGGTATGTTCCTACTCCGCTCCTTTTTGTAGCGACAAACGAGAACGCGATGTCGTTCCTTCCGCTTCAGATTTCTCAGCGCCTTGGTGAGCATGGGGCAGCACAATTCGGCGTTCGCTTAAGACGGTACAACTGAACAGTCCCCACTACAGGTCGAGCTGTGTTCTTTGGAACAGAGGTACTTACCGTCCCACACTGGTGCAGGAGACCTTGGCTGGTGTCGCCAGCATCCCATCGCCATCACCGAACAGACTGCGAAAGGTGGAAGCACGAAACATCCTTGAAACGCGACGAAATCGAAAGAGCAGGGAGCGAACACTCGAGAAGAGAAGATTTAATCATGTTGTACGGTCATGTCGTGAAGTTGGGGCATGATGAGGGGAGGAAGCTTGGGCTGCAGCCGTGGCCAATGAGCGATTGCGATGGGGTAACAGCAACCACGATGCTCCTGCCTTGCGCGTTTCTCGCGTCTAGCTTGTGTTTGGGGACTGTGTAACAGTGTGGTGTTGATGAGATATTCGCGTAATCGCAGTGCTTATTCAAGTCCCAGAATGTGCGGCTGTCCGCAAATCGGCATGCGCGGCTTAGAAAGGTGAAGTAAAGCGAGAAGCTATGAGCCTGGTGCAACAGCAGGATGTTTAGCTAGCTAGGCTCATAGAAGTCCAGTACTTGCTGTGGAAGACTGTGCCAACAAAAGATGGGATGACTGGATTACGTACTTAATAGCGAATACATGCACTCAAGCTTAAAGTCTACTCAAGAAAAAGTTCCTCTAAATGAGGAATATGTCAGAAGAAGGTGAACGCGGAGGATCTGCGGTTGCCCGATACGGACATGAAGGCAGGCACGCTTTACCCTCCCACTTCGCGCACGACATGCTTCTAGCTACATCACTCTCACTATCTTCTCTCTTGACAACACAGTCACCTCGAATCTGAGCGGTGCAGTCACGACGGTGAGTACCGCACGACCTTCACTGAAGCAAAAACTGACGAACGACTTGATAGAGCCATGGCTGACAGCGACATTCACGACGATCACGAGGAGCCTGCCAATGCGCGACACCACGCAGGACGTCACGAGATCTTAAAGCCGTTCATTCCCAGCAACGGTAATCTATACAAGCCCGATGGATGGCCTCTAGAGACCTTCGCGGAAAGAAGAACCCTTGCCGACCATGTCGTTCGAGAATATATAACCCTGCGCAAGCTCCGACCAAAGACTCATTCTAAAAGCCTTCTTGCTTCGCACGGGAAAGCACTCGATGGATTGGCGGCATATCTAGACGAGATCAAGAACATGGAGGCATCCGAACGATCCGTGGGAACCATGACGGAAGAGACGGATCAAGAGAAGGGGATGTCGCCGCTGCCCCATCTTCCTACTGAACCTGAACTACCCTCGCGATCACCGAGCGTTACCTCATCAGCAGACGAACTCGAATCTCCACGGATCCAGGCTTCCGGTCACATCGCCAAACCCCCCAGCGCCTCAAACAAGAGTTTCTCCGCCCCTCCAAGTCCTATTGTGAGGGTCTCAAATTCCAATGCCAAGACCGGTCAGGCAGAGTCAGGCAATGGGTGCGCAGAACAGGCGAAGAAGCGATTGAGTGGCCGCAGCTTGAAGGAGGCTGCTAAGGGGGCTTTGAAGGGTGCGATGAAAAAGTTTGGGCTCCACCGTGATGCAAGTAGACTATGAAGACGACATGGAAGCCTCGCTTAGGAGGGTTCATGGAGGACTAGGAGGGTTGGTTCTGTACTTAGCAGCACATACAAGTAGAGCCAATATACCAGACCGACTTCGTGTTATTTGCTGCCTATACTCTATCAACTATTTCATAAAGGATATGGATGTCCAACAGTGTAGACGCCAACTTTAAATGTATCCGGCAACGGACGTAGGAAGTGGCGTAGTTCTGCTAATTAAATGAGGAAAGTAACTGCAAGACTTGTGGTAGCTCTAAATCCGCCGCTGACGCAGAGTGTGATGGAGACGCTAGTCGCGGCTGCCCTAAAAGGTATTTTTGTAGATGTGACTACATCCTCACGATCTGCACTCTGAGAACGGCGGCGCCTTCCATGCTAGCCCGACCTATACAAACTGCAGTATGCCGTACGGCGTCGAGAACCGTAGTCCAGCTCCAGCTCAGCCCAGCCCCTGAGATTAGCGAAAGGATGCGCTGACTCGTCGCGAACCACGTCGGCGGGACGCGTGACCCTGGGTGGTCGGCAATACAGCCCTGGAGGTGTCTGTCGCAGACGTGTCTTGTGTGACGGTCTCGCGCCGAAAACACGGCGACTTTGTTTCGCAGCACGATAATATCCGTCCCGGGGATGCAGGGTGGCTGTTGAGGAAAAAAGAAAAGCTGCAGGTACGGCGAGCGTGGTGCGCGGAACAGAGACGTGGTCCTGGTCCCATGGTGCGACGACTCCACCTTGACTGGCCACATTTTGGTAGACAGCTACTAGACATGTACTGCAATATGTAGAGCGGCTTTACGCCGGCGTGGCACAAAGCCTGTCTTAGACTCTCTTGCTGTGGAGGGCGAGAAGCCACACAGCGACTACGGGCAAAGCAGCTAGGCCAGGGCACATTGCAGGAGACTACCGTCCAGGATCGCCGCTGGGATGTCTCTCACAAGCCGTGACAACCCCGATTCTGGTCTGATACTCTTTTGCTCGCCCAATCTCCCATCTGCCGTTT
Source organism: Alternaria infectoria (assembly GCF_024043175.1). NCBI lineage: Eukaryota > Fungi > Ascomycota > Dothideomycetes > Pleosporales > Pleosporaceae > Alternaria > Alternaria infectoria. The sequence goes on along the minus strand of NW_026250726.1, from coordinate 137,105 downwards.
GCCCGTGCTTTTGCCCGTTCTCTTGTTGCTTGAGTGTCGAATTCATGATAGCAATACCGTAACTTTGTGGTAGTAGTAGCGTGGAGCGCTGTACTTTTCTTCGTGCTCATCGGCTGCAGCCATATTACTCTGCCTAATCGATATCCCCGTTTCCCGACGTGCATGCTCGACCTCCTGCGCCATGCATCGACACGCCCTGTCCGAGACGACTGGCATGGCGGGAATGGCCTCGTCGCGCTCGTCGCGGAGCCACAGCTTCAGCAGCGACAAGACGCCCTCGCTGGCCAGCTCCGTCACCTTCCAGATGCCCACGACGGTGCGGCCTGCACCGGCCTACATTGCGGCATCCGTCGCCTCGCAGACGGTTACCGACCACCACAATGCCCAGCTGCGCGACCAGGACGCCGACACAGACGAGCTGCAGAACGCCATCTTCTCGGAACAGGCATTGGCCCTCCTCAACGCCTTCCTCGACCACCTGCTCTTCGCTTTCCTCTCTAGTGCGCGCTCGCCCGCCCTGACGGCCATCCGCCCCGCCGTATCCGACGTACTCAAGCCGCGACTGGCCCGCGATGCCATTGAGGCGGCCGACGAGGAGCTGCAGGGGCTGCTGGCCGGCGAGGACGACGACGAGCTCTCCACCGCGCATCTTAGGGCTGCCGAGCGGTGGGACGTGGAGAAGGTGTGGAAGCGCACCCGCCTGCGCATCATGGTCTACACCCGCCTGGGCGAGCTCGAGGACGAGGACGAGGAGCGCTATGTCCAGCAGGAGCGCGGCCTCAGCATGGACGACGACGAGGACGACGAGGCTGGACTGGTCGCCTGGGCCTCTGCCATCTTCCTCACCTCAGTCATCGAGTACGTGGCCGAGCAACTACTACTGGTCGCTGGCTCGGCGGCCTTTTCGCGCATGGCCGCGCGGATGAAGAAGCTGGCCCAGCAGAACGATGACCAATCGCAGCAGCTCATCGAGCGTCTGATCATCGAAGAGCCCGACGTGGAGAAGATTGCCCTCAACTCGGCCCTGGGCAGGCTCTGGCGGACGTGGAGGAAACGCGTGCGGTCCCCCATCACGCCCATGTCCCCGCGAGGTGTCCAGCAGGCCCCAAGCTACTCGAGCCTGCACCACCGCAAAGCCAGTCGCGAGACCATCAACACCCTACACAGCGAGCATGAGCCCCTGCCCGAACACCCCCCTACCGAAACCGACATCGCCGCCAACATACCCCTCCCCATCGGCGACAACGATGTCAACGAGATCGAGGTGCCTGGCCTGGCGCCCACATATGAAGACGAGGCGGAGGGATCAGGCATGCAGACGCCTGTCCAGCGTCCTCAGCGGCCGTCCAGTGTCCTTCTGCTGTCTTCACTGGTGGAGTCCTCCATCAAGAGCAACAGGCCCCGTCCCTTGTCAATGCCCCTGCGTCAGGCACCACAGTTCACCATGCCCCCACAAGCTGAGGAAGAGGATACCCCCCTACAAGCAACAGAGGAGACTGCAGAAGATACTGAGGATCAGCAGGACGAGTCGTCCGAGGAAGATGCCTCCATGGTGGCATTCGCAGCGGCCACTGGCATGGGCTTTCGAAGAAGCGCAGTGGGACCGTCGCAGGAGCCAGAGCATCAAGCTGAGAAGGTCGAGGAGACTGAGAAGGCTGAGCAGGCATACGAGACGCACGAGGCGGCCCCCGAAAGCCCGCCCCAGGTCATGCGGTCCAAGAGAATGTCAATCGAACGACCCGGCCCGCCAGGACTGGTCCGCACATTCTCAACCCGCAGCTCGAGCCTCAAATCACCCGTTGGAACACCCTTGGCAACACCAAAAGCCCCCGTCCACTCCGAAGGGCGATCTTATCTCGACGACGAGCCATCAGACGACGAGCCGGAGCAGCATCGTGCCATCGGCGTCGCGCGAACATCGGACAGCGTTATACGGTCAGCCTCAAACTCCCCATCAGATTCGCCCCATGAGCGGAGGAGGCCGGGCAGTGGAGGCTACGTTGAAGTGCCACCGCGAGACTTCACGCCGACGTCGCTCACGTACAGCAACACGCCCTCGCCTGATAGCAAGCCCAACGTGCCAGACCGTTCAGTGGCACGCAAAGAAGTGAACAGAAGGTCTTTCACTGGCGCCGAATTGGTCCCAGGCCCCGCCGCATACGAAGGTCCCACCAGCGCACCGAGGAGACAGGATCTAGCCCGCTCAGCCTCGCGCGGTTCGTCACTACCAGCGTTGCAGGAAGTTGAGAGCAACACACCACAGCACAAAAGGAAGACGCCGTCGATTCACACGAGCCGTAGCGTGCGCACCTCGGACAGTCCCAGGCGAAGTCCTACCTCTGCGACTGACACATCCGAGCGACGAGCGACGAACCGCCTATCTACAGACGACTCGGCTCGTTCTCCGCATGTGGCCGATAAATCCTCTTCGGACAACTCTTCGCTGAAGCGCGGTACATCGACCTCATCCTCTCTTCGGAAGCAGGGCGCTTATCCCGTGGTATCAAGCGGACGAGAGTCCATTGGAAGCCACCGCTCCCGTGGACTGAGTGGTCGCATGTCTGAAGAAGACCGCGCCCGCGAATTCGACTCGTTGGTCAAAGGACAGGATACGGTAAAGTTTACATTAACCCCCGAAAGCGTGCGAACTGCTGATGTAAGTCGTGCTTGCTTCCCTGGATCACATGTGCTAATGATCTGTAGAAGGAATCCCCCGTTGTCAAGAAGGCGGAACTACGAAGGCCCTCCGCATCTTCCGTAACTGTGTATCCCCGCGTCAATGCCGAAGACAAGTCGTTTGGAACTGCGAATCTGCCCAATACCACAGCACCGAGAGCCAAAGGACCTACCGCCGCCAATCACAAGCCTTCACCCAGTCGGAAGGTGGTTACCAGGCCGCTCGCAAGAGATCCGAAGATCGAGTCTGAGTCCATGCGTGACTTTGCTGACTTTATTCGGTCGACTGGTCCTTCTCCCGGACAAGAGAAGCCCGTGCAGCCCTTTGTCAACATCAGCGGGAATGGCCAAAAGTCAGGCAACCAGTCGACCTCGTCTCTCGGACGTAAGATGTCCATGTCAAAGCAATCCAGCAGCGCCAACGGATCAGCCACGCGAGCACGCCCAAACATGGAGCCGCGCAGTCCCGCAGGTCTAAGCACCGGCAACGGCGACCTCATCGACTTCATCCGCCAAGGACCACCCGACGCAAACCACGGTCAACCCAGAATCCCGCGAAACGTAGCGCCCTTCCGTACAACCGTTGATTCCGACCAATTCGAGACAATGCTCGGTGGACATGGCAACGTCGAATCAGCATACGGCTCCGCTTCCTCAACCCTAGAATCAAAGGACAGCACGCAAACCATCAACTCCCGCACCGGCCTAATCCCTTCCCCCAGCGTCGTCCAGCCTGCCTACTCTAATCAACCCCAACAACTCACCGGCAGCATGTCCGGCCCAGACGAACCGCACATCACGCGTACGCGTCGCCGCGTTAAGGACCCATATGCCATTGACCTCTCCGACGAAGACGAGGACGACGAAGATGAGGATGAGGATCAATTGACGGCTCTTCCGACGCCGACGAATCAACACCCGCCCCAGGTGCAGGTGCAAAGACACCAAGCACCGGAAACTAAGCGACCGCAACCCCCGCGTCAAGAGAGTCTGATGGATTTCCTAAACGGGATGGAGCCTCCGAGTACTAGTAAACCCCAGCCTTTTATGCTGAGTGAAGAGACGATTGCTGCTGCGAGGGCCAGGGCGGCTGCGAGTTCGAATACGAGTTTGGGGTCTGCTGCGTCTACGAAGGGGAATGGGAATAACTACGGGAACGGTAACGGTAACGGCAACGGCAGTGCTCCAGCGTTCGGTTCCATATCCTCCTCAAATTCTGGCATGAACAACAAATCCAGATTACAAGCTCGCGCCCCTGCTGTCGCCGACAATGTACGCGCTGGTGGTGGTGGTGGTGGTGGAGGTTCTGGTGGTGGTGGATCGAGAACGGCAACGAGTGACCTCGCCGACTTTTTGAAAAATAGCGGGCCCCCGGAGATGCCGCCGCCACGGCAGGAGAGGAAGGAGGAGGAGAAGAAGAGTAAGAGGTTTTGGAGGAGGGGGAAGACTTATGGGGATTTGCCTTAGGTTGAGAGGGGAGGGGTGATGAGGGGGGGAGGAATGGGAGGGATGAGATGGGGGGAGGTGTGAGGGAGTGGTTTTGTGACTTTTTATTTCTTGGATACCCGGGTTTTGGTCTTGATGTTACTGTTGGTTTGGGAGTGGATGGTTAAGGGTTTGGAGGTGGGATAGATGGTAGGAAGGCGGGCTTGGATGTGATGGTTGTGGTGGTAGTCAGTTTTTTGATTCGAGTTCGTGTTGTGTGTGTGTGGATGTGTGTATTTGTTGGCCTGGCCCGCTCATATTGACTTGTAATGAATCATGGTTTTTATTTATGGAATGATATTGTTTCTTTCTCTCGTTACCAAAGTTCAAGGAAAGGAGAATGGGTAGTGAGATGTATGAGTGTTCTATTGTTCGACGATGCTCAGCTCAACTCAACGATGCTCAACTCCAAAACGGACTCATACTATCCCCTTGACTAGATGTGCGTTGCTGTCCTGACGCTCCCGACACTCCCGTCGATGCCGCAGTCGTCCCAGTCGCCCCAGCCGTGTTTGGCACACTTGTTCTCTTGTCAGCCAGCTTGATTTTCTAGAAAAGACAATGTAGGAGGGAACGAGAAGAACAACGTACGTAACTTCTTTCAACCTCGCGTCTGTGGCTGGGGTACCGGGTGTGCGACTATACAAATCTACGACGTAGCCTACGATCTGTATCTCTTTTCGGACGTATGGACTCGCTTTGAGAGCCTGGATGTCGCTTTTGATAGTGCTCTCCGGAGCCGCTGTGAGGTGTGTGCACCCTATACAATCATTCATTCATCAGTCCGTAATTCTCTTCCATGGCTTCTCTCGTTGAGGATACAATAGATAAACGTACCAGCATGTCCCATCACAATCACCAATCCCAACGGCATGGATTGATCAGCCCAATAGATGCTGTTGATAGCGTCTTGGGTGACACGCGCACCGGAAGTGGTGAGCACTGTGGCGTGCGTGGTGTTGAAGTGATGGGATGGGGCGAGGAGGGGAGAGGTGGTGGATTCTGTGCAGCAGACTGGGGGGTTTGTTAGAGAGGGTTGAGGATGCGTGGAGGGGGATGGGAAGGGGAATGGGAAGGAGAAGGGGAAGGGGAAAGAGATGAAGATAGAGATGGAGATGGAGAAGTAATGGTGTGACTTACTGATGAAAAGGCTACCGGAGGTCGACATGATTGGGAAGTATATCTAGGTAGAGAAGAATTGGGTATTGATATTGGTGAAGAAGCGTCTAAAAGAAGATATGATGGTATTCGATATCCTTTTGACGATCGTTGTCGAAATTGACACTAATACCTCCCCTCAAGACTCCTCCTCCTTCTTATACCATCCCTCACAATACCACACCAACACCCATGTCTTCCTATAGGCCAAACAAACCAATCCATCTCAACTCCCCTTCACCCATCCTGCCCACGTAATCAGCACATAACCACAACATACCGCCACTCCCTCTCCTATTCCCTTTCTCGCCATCTCTCGCCATCTACAGCTGACCAAGCAACACATCTTACCCTGCCTCTTCCTCCTCTTTCCTCGCCTCCCGCTCGTCCTTAGTTCGGTCGAGTTGATTACACATATCTTACTCTTCCCCCATATCGAACCGAGAAAAGAAGAGGAAAAGGGAAGACCAAGATGGCTTGCATGCTTGTAGGTATGCATGCGTGTTCTAGACGTCCCGCACGTTGGCGCCAATGTAGGTATCTACGGATCGAAGATATGTACGGGAAACCAGTATGCTTAGTTCCTTTTTTTGGAATAAGCGGCTTGTCCACGCCTGAACCCTGGTGGTCGATGCCGTAGTTACAAGCAGCCACAGCGTGAATGAATGGATGAGTGGATGCATGCATGGATGAACGAATGTATCAACGCCATAACTCTGCGCTTTGTTTAGCAAACAACTCAAATACTCACCCAGTAACGCCATGCCACCTTTCCCTTCACACATCCACCATCCCCAATCTCCATCCCAAGTCCTCTCGGCCCCGAACTCGGATATCGCATCGCAAAATGCACCCGTACACTCATAGATCAACCTGCATGAAGCCACCAACCCACATTTACCCTTTGCGACTAGTCAGGCACAGGTGTATTTGTGTAAAATCGCATCATCACCTCTATCGCATTACCAACCCATCCAAGCTTCCACTCCAACCTTCCATGCTGCATGGCGTCATACCACCCCTCTGCGCATGATGACGCTTTCCCCAAAGAGGAAAGGCACGATGCATGCAAGGCACGGAAACGGGATAGTGGGGTAAGCTGACGGGTTGATGAATAACACGGTGATGCTGTGACGATTGTGTTCGGGGCAGGGGGAGGTGGCTCGGACGAGGGAAATTGATGCAGTGTAGAGGTTGGAATGGGAGGGTTTGGATGATTTGAGTATGCGGTTTGGAGGAAGTGGTGCAGCAGTGGTTTGTCACCTAGGTATAGACAGGCGAGGGAATTCGCGTTCAGATAGATGCAGCGGCAACGAACCCCCTTACATCGGCACGGCCATAATATCCCCATCTTCAGCACGTTGACCAAGAACAACGATATTCGCGTTCATGACATCCAGAGACGAGCTAGGGGCATTAGCAGGGGAATGCAAGGCAAGCAGCAAGGGTCCGGTCCGCCAACGATGCGTAGCCCCACTGTTGCGTGGCTGTGGCTTGCAGCATGCAGCTGATCTCCAGGATCTCCGCCGCTATTTCACGCATGCATATGGCGAATTTGTGGTATTTGTGGTGTTAGAGTTGATGACTTCGCAGTGACAAATATGAGGAGAGCATGGGGAGGGGAGAAAAAGGAATGGGAGTGTGATATTGATTGTTGTATTGATTGCGGTGGTTTGTAATTACTGATTAAGGCTATGGGGGATGTGATGGATGGTAGTGTTGTCTCTGATCTCTTGTTGAAGTATTTACTTCGCTATCCAGCGATGTTGGAGGTAAATGCTGTCCTTGTATCTTCGCTGCGGGGTCTTGAGAGGATTACCCAGTTTCTTGTCAGGCGGATGAAGGCTTCGGTTGCCGAGTACGACGACGCATGTCTGCGACCCGTTGGATACGAGACTTGAGCCCGGAGCACACAATGCCGGTCGTCATCTCGACCCGTCAAACGAAAAACATCTCGGCGACCTTCATGGCAGCGCTTTATACTGCGGCGGCAGTGACCTCTCGCTCTCGTTCGTTGATAGGACTCGAAGTGGTATAGCGATAGTCGTAGAACTTGCATCCGACTTGGGCTGATACGGTGGCGGCGCTTCTCCACGCTCGTCCAGTCCCTCAGTTGGGCAGAGGAGAACAGAGTTGGTGGCCCTGTATCGTCCGTGTAACAGGCTCCGTGTGCCAGGCCAGGCTTCCACACCTCTCGCGGTTGCTTGTTGCCCGTTCTGAGGCCTGAGCGCCCGACGTCGGACTTTGCAGCGGTGGTCGAGCCATGCTACGACAGTGATGAGTCCCACGAGGATGCCGAAAAAGAGGTAGTGATATTTGTAATTGAAGTGGTGGCGTTCTTCGGGGTAGAGTTCGGCGTCGTCCTTGTCGTCGTCGCGGCGGAAGATGCTCGGTTCAGCCGCTGAGGGCGTTTCCGCGAGCAGACTGAGGTAAACCATTGCCGTTGGTTGAACTACAGTGAGTGGAGTGTGGGTATCGAGCGGAGATAGCGAAGCATTCGTAAGATTGCCCCAGTGAAAGACTCGTACACGGGGCGAAGGTAGTGATTAGGGCATGGGCGAGGTGATAGTGAAGCATGGGCTGTTCGCGGTTGTATCGCCTGCATCGCTCACAGCGTTCGCTACTTCTTCAAGTAGATGGTGAAGGAGGCGCGGAGGAGCCATCTTTGTGTGGCATCTCCTGCAAGGAAGAGATTGGACAGGTCTGCAGCCTTCATCATGATAAAGACATGTCAAGTTGACTACCCAGCGTCATTGTAGGCACCAGGGTGTTCGGCTTTATCATTGTAAGATGGGAGTGTCGAAGTGATGCAGCGGAGACACCGGAATGGCGTGCTGGCGCTTGCAAATGATGGCGCCAAGCAATCGCGTCAGTTGCGCGCTCGCACCCTGTTGTCCAGTCTTCCACTTAACCCACCCGCACCCCGCAACGTCCCTTCCACTCTCCAACATGGTCAAAGCTATCAGAGGTATGTCACGCCTCCCCTACCAATTCTCGCGATACTGATCTCTCAGGCACGCTCGTCAAGTGCGACGCTTCCATCAAAGCCATGCTGGTGGACATTGACAGCAAGAACAACAACGAGTACATCATCGAGGAGCTCGACGAGGAGCACATTCTTGTCAAGGAAACGAGGATCAATGAGCTCAAGGCCCGTTTGAATCAGGTAGGTGGCGTGTTCATATGTTGTGGTCACTACTGACAGTCACAGATGATGAGAGAACGCTTGAAGGAACCGGAGAGTTCGGACTCTGAATAGACTTCTGGCTTATGGCTCAGTCGTAGCACTATAAACCCTATTCCCGCCTATCCTGCCCGCTCCACCGTCGACCGCTCGATCCTTACATGGCCGCCTTCTGCGCCGCGCTCTCCTGCGAGCCCACCCACTTCGGCCTGTGGTCGACGTACAACTCGGCGTTCATCGACATGTTGTCGAGGATCTTGGTGTCGTCAAGAGTTCCGACCTTGATGATGCGCTTGCCGGCAAAGGTGTCACCTTGGCGCCACATGGTCGAACCACAGTCGCCGCTGCACGAGGTCAGAACAGGACATCGCTATACCGTAGCGAATACATACCAGAACATGGAAGTCACGTCGTTTCCGCTGTCGCCTTTGACTGTGTGTGCCTTGGGCGTACCCTTGGTGACCTTGAAGCCCTCGTCCGAGTAGACGGCGTTGGTTGAGTAGGCGGATCCGGTGATCTTGCGGCAGTCAAGGCAGTGGCAGAGGATCTGGTATCTTATTAGCAACAGCAGGAGAATTGTTTGGACACCACGCACGTTGCCTCCGCTCTCGCCCTGCACCTCGTAACGGACGTTACCGCAAAAGCATCCTCCGGCAGGCATCTTGATAAGTTGGTGGGGTGGAAAGTTGGTTGGTGGAATTGTTGAGGCTGTGAAGGTTGAAAGAGCAAGTGTCGTGTTGGACTGCCTTCACCTCGGGCTTTATACTCGAGTTCCTACCCCGCTGTATCGATCGTCAACTTGGACAAGAAGCGCCCTACGCATTCAAGTTCCCCACCACTGGCCTAGCGCCGAGGCCTGATTCGGTTCACTTTGCGAGGGTCTGCCGCCGACGCATGACGGGTAGAGGGAAGCCGTCCGCTTATGCTGCTTACGGTTGAGGGGCATGTTTGCTGTCATTGGCAGTTCTGGGTCTGGCCATAGTTCTGGTCGGGTTATGATACTTTGCTTGGACGAGGGGCAATTCCAAATCAAACACTCTCACACCCATGCGGACCGATTGACAACTAGAATATGTTTGCTTGAGCCGACGATGCCGACTATGCCGCACGGCTGTGGCGTGAGACCAGTGCTTACTGAGAACAATGAACCTTGCTTTACTATTTATTCGAGAATGATACACTGCGCATGTGTGTAAGCCACAGTTGAACAGCTATGACGTTGCCAAACGATTTGCGGAGCGGGGTTTTCCCAATGCGGTTACGGCTAGTCGAGGCACGTGAATTCGAGTCAATTTGGCGTTTGCGCGCAGCCCGACCTCTACCTGTACACTCAGTGAACACTATGCCATGGACGACCTCGCGCTTTGATCAACTCGGGTCGTTGACCGCCTCTACTTCATCTACAACTGCCTCATCGACATGGCCGGCAACGCACCCAATGTCTGGACGCAGATGAACTATGTCCCTCCCCGCGGCCAATGCAACCACAAGCCGTCTCTGCTCGCTGCGAAATGCCCGTGTTTGCGCTTCATGTTGCATCCGCTGAAGGTAGGCATAACTGTCATACACCTCCAATCTACCCAGCTAATCGAGTCCAGTCGTCATCCTCATACGAATGCGACGGCTGCGGCCACCACGCCTCCTTCCACACCATGGAGAACAAAACCGAAGACGAGATAAGGAAGCGCTGGGAGGTCGAGGCGAAGGAGCGAAACGAACAAGAAGCGCAGCAGCCGCGGCCCAAGAAACGGGTTAGGGCGATTGAGTACAACAATGAGGAAGGGGTCGAGGACATCTTCAACGAGCTCTTGCTGCAAGAAGCTAGGACCAAGAAGGCTGCACCTAGGAAGAAGACGGGGAGGGCTGCGGGGACTAGAGCGAAGGGAAAGATTAGTGAGATTCTCGAGGACGATGTGGTCGAGTTGGACTGAGTTGGGACAATGGATATGGAGCTGGAGATGGAGCTCGCGTTCAGGTTTTGGGCTTAGGCCAGGCGTCGCGTTATGATACCCCGCGCATATATTCGTGCTTTCACATGGAAACATATTCAATACTTTGGCAGCATGCATTTCTTGAGTTGGAGGTGGTCGCCCTGCCCTGCTTGGGACGCCAAGGCCAACCAACCGTGAGCGTACCTTGGGCGCAACACCTTTCCTCCTCGCTTCATGAATATGCACGCAACATGATATCGTAACACCCACCCCTCGCTCAACTGCATAATTAATCCACGCAGTGCCCTGCGCACTCACCAACGCCATCATGGCCACGCCAACGCCCAAAGACAAAGAAACGCCCTCGCGACACCTCAATGCCTTCTCCTCGCCCGCCCCACGCAGCGTCCCTCCCTCCGGCAATATCAACATGATGTCGTACGACTCGCCCGCGGTGCTTAACATGCTCAACGACGTCGCGAGCTCGGGCATGGGAGGTGTGGGCATGGGCATCACCATGAGCGGGCTGGGCATGTCCAGCTTGGGCATGAGCGCAAGTGCCATGGGACGCGCCGACGAAGCAGAGCGAAGCCGCAGACTGCGCGAGATCATAGACATCATCGGCAAGAAGCCCGGACGCGTCAGCGAGCAGGGGCTGCTGGCCCTTTGCAAGAAGATGGACATACCGTGCGAGAAGCACATGGACGAGGCAGGCACGTGGAGTCTCTTGATCGGAGACGAGGCCCTGTGCGACGTCACCTTCAAGAACGACGAGATTGTCAGCGTCAATCTCCAGACCGGCCTGGACGAATCGAGAGCCGACCTCAACTTCGGCACGACGGGCTCGGAGATTCTCGTGCGCAGCTTGAAGCCGCTGCCCGGCCAGAGCAAGCTGAACGTCACGCTCGAGCGCTTCTCGGAGAGCTTGGAGAAGCTGCTGACGCTCGACAAGCTGGGCTCACCGCAGAACGGCGGGGTCAGCTGCTACAATGCGATTGCGGGAGTCTACACGAGCCTTCGGAAATTGTTTGAGCATGAAAAGAAGACGGAGCTTGCAAACAGGAAGCCGGACGAGCGGTTCAGGACATACAGGGCCGAGCGCGAAGTGCTGTGCAAGAAGAGCGGACGACCCAGGCTCAACGGCGGATCTTGTCTCGGTCTGAGTCTGGAATACTGGATGGATGGACGCGCGCAGATAGATGGGTCGACCGAGTCTGCCTCGTACCCGGAAGACGATCGCTGGAGTCGCAACAAAATGTATTCCCTGACCATCGAATGCGAATCTTCGCCCTCCACCCTCTACACGCCCATCCGCATCTCCGACGACTGGATCAGCGACGCTGTTGAAAAGTCAGCCGACGCAGACGCAAATGTCTCCCTAGACAATATGCTGATGAACGCATCTTCGATAGACTGGCTCGACCCAAAGCCGACCTACCTTGAACCCCCCGAGCAGACCGACGATGCCATGAACCTCGACTCCGCAGCTGGACGCCTCCCCAACGTACGCTTCATCGCCAAGTTCAACCCCCCTCTCGTCGTACCACTTGCTGTGCACATGCAGCTATACCAGATCGTTGGCATTGAGCCTCGCACCGACGACTTCCGTCCTACCACATTCGCAGGCCTGGCTCTGAGACCAGGCGAGGTAGATCCAGGCATGTCCAATACAACAGGCGACCGTACCCACGAGATACGCAGTTCGCGGAAGGTGCTGGTGCTGGAGCAAGACGCATCGGGAAACGACTTGGACAGACGACACGACATGAGTCTCTACATACCCAAGCTAGAGTACAGCCGCACGCTAGAAAGTCTGCCCTTCAGCCATCCAAAGCAACTGGTTGAGATGCTACCCGTACTAAGACAGTACGCGCATGTCACATCACTCATACGAGACTGCTTCTACCTCGCACCCGAAAAGCCCGTTCCAACCCACAAACTTGGCCAGCAGTCTACACCAACAGCTGCACCGCAGACGTCCGCACAAGGAGACCTACCTCGCCTTCAACTCGACGTCACCCTAAGCTACAACCCGCCCACACCACGCTTCACCCTGCACGTCCCCCACCCCGAAGCCGTAACATCTTCCCCCGACGTAGCAGACCTCATCTCCAATCTCCTGTCCTCTACCTCCACCCCCGTATCCACACCAATAACATACAACGCACCCCTCGGCGTAACAATCGACATCCACCCCAACGGCGAGCTCGTCGTCGTCGAGCAAAATATCCACGCACACCATGACAGTCCGGAACAAGAACAAGCCCAAGCAGAGCTCTTCGATAAGAAAATGAAGATGCTGGCTAGGGTGCTGGATGCAGCGGATGATCTTGGCGTTTGGGCTGAGTGGTTGAGGAAGGAGGCGCTGAGGAGTCAGAGGAAGGATTAGGAAGACTTTCTACATGCACTTGGACCGGTATTTGATGTTAGTGAGGAGGAGAGGGAGGGATGGTGGGTTTGGGCGAGAAGCAATGGGTGGAATGGGGAGAGGTGGACTTGATGTGCTAGGAGGGGCGGAGATGGGATGAATAAGGGGTTTGGAGGGTGTGATGGAGATGAGGGAGGATTACGACATGCCGTGTGAGATGCATACGCTGTCGATGGCGATAGTGTTATTGAATCACAATCTGAATTGAAAGCAGGAATAGTATAGTTATCGTGCATAACATGCGTAGGAGCAAAGCGTGCCATGCCGAGCCTTTACCCGCGGAACGGAATCCGATGACATAACTTCGCCTCGGCAACTTCGTTCACACCCTAACATGCTCCAACGTTCTTGCTCCCAATCCTTGATTGATGACATCTGTGACTAGCTCGACCCCTGCCTCACCGTTCTTGTCATCATGCCACCACCCACCTACAACCACTCCGCCCCAAACATCCACTCCCTCCTCTCCTCACTCATCCCCCACAACATCCCCCACACCCTCGACCTCTCCACCCGCTCCGGCAAATCAAACACGCCCTGGTCCCCCGCACCGCCAACCCACACACCCCTCATAGTCGCCTTCCCCCAAACCACCGAAGAAACATCCCTTGTGCTAAAAGCATGCAACGAACGTCGTATAGCTGTAACGCCGTTTTCCGGTGGCACGAGCTTCGGGCAGGCGCTGGGGAATGTGAGGGGAGGGGTTTGTGTGAGTTTTGAGAAGATGAGGGGGATTGTGGAGGTGAATGAGGATGATATGGATGTTGTTGTGCAGCCGGGGGTGGGGTGGGTGGAGTTGAATGAGGTAGGTTCTGGCTGGATGAAGGGTGTGTGAGATATATACTGACGAGTATGTCTACCTCTGTAGGCATTGCAAGAGAAAGGGTTGTTTTTTCCTGTTGATCCCGCGCCGGGGGCGAAGATAGGTGGCATGGTATGTATCAATTCATGCCAATGAAGCCAGTCCGATGGGTGTGTTGCTAACACCAAGCAAGATAGCAATGTCCTGCTCAGGAACAAACGCCTACCACTACGGCACCATGGCCGAAAACGTCATCTCACTAACCTGCGTCCTCGCCTCCGGCGCCATCGTTAAAACACACCACAGACCCCGGAAAACATCTGCGGGCTACGACCTCACGCATCTCGTTATCGGATCTGAAGGTACACTTGCGCTCGTCACGGAAGCTGTGTTGCGTCTTGCGCCGATACCGCGGAATTTGCATGTTGGGCTTGCTACTTTCAAGACGTTCCAAGAAGGTGTCGATGTGGTTGTGAGCCTGCAGAAACTGGGTCATCGGCTTGAGGCGTTGGAGTTGGCGGATGGGCCACAGATGCGGTGTGTTAATGTGTCTGGTCTTGCGCCTGCGCGCAGGTTTGAGGAAGTGCCGACGCTGTTTTTTAAGATTGCGGGGCCGTCGGTGTATAGTGTGCAAGACCAGATCGATGTCATGCAAGAGCTGTGTAAAAACCATGGTGCATCGCATGTTGAGATCACGAGTGAGGAGGGCGCGGTGGGTGTGATCTGGGGAGCGAGGAAATGTATGGGCACAGCCCTGCTCGCCATGAAGAAGAAGGATACGGATCTTTTCTTACACAGCGATTGCGCGGTTCCTATTTCACATCTCTCCCGCCTCGTCGCTGGAACTCAAGAGCTCATCACTAAAGCTTCAGTCGCGAATCAAGCGGATTGGTTCTGTGCGAATGTCGGGCATATCGGAGATGGCAACGTGCACTCCAGCATCGTGTGCCCACAGGAGCATTACGATGCTGCGATGAGTGTAATTATGGATATCGCGAGGTTAGCGCTTAGCTTGGAGGGCACGGTGACGGGTGAGCATGGTGTGGGGATGAAGTTGAGGGATGCGTTGGAGGAGGAAGTGGGGAGCGAGGGTGTGGAGGTGATGAGGGGCGTTAAGAGAGCTTTGGATCCGAGGGGGATTTTGAATCCGGATAAGGTGTTTAGGTTGGAGGGGGATGGAGAGGGGGGTGAGTCTAAACTTTAGGTTCTTAGGATCGCTGGACGAGGGATGTGTGTTGTTCGAGACGAGATGTCTATCTATCATGTCAGACCGATGCAAAATATCCACCACCACCTCTTCTTCTTCTTCTCTCCTGCTCCTCTCCGCCTCCTTTACCCACCCATGAAGAAGAAGTCAACAAGCGTGATTTAGTGATGTTAGACCATACGGCTAGTATAGTGAATTGTCACTTGTTGATGAGAAAACGGAAAGTTGAGTATCTGAAATGTGGACGCGGTTGCCGAGCCGAAGCCATGTCTTCGGAATGATTTCCGCGGGCGAGGAGCATAAGCGTAGCAACTGCCAGGGCGGACATGGGAAACCTCATGACAGCGACAGCAAGGTCGAGTAGGCCTTCTACGACGTGTAGGAGCCTGGAGACACCTCGCTGTAATCTACACTTGTACTAAACCTTCCTAATCGGGTAATAGGGTAATATGTAGGTTTGCCGCGCTTTTTGAAGATTGTAGAGGTTTCAATTCTGTTCACAACATAATAACATTCTGCCATTACAACTTCGCAGTGTCCTTCGGGTCACCAGTAGCGCCAGCCGTCTTCAGCGCATTCCACAGTCTCAAGCCTTCTTCCAGTCGACTGTCTTCTTCGACAGCGACATTTCCATCTTTCTTCAGCGTTCTCAATTGCATTCCATGCTTTGTGCCCCAATCCACCTCTTCGCCCTTCAAGAACCTGCTCAACGGTTCGTGAAATGTCTTTAATGCAATCTTCTTTTCCTCCTCAGTCAGATCGCTTCCATTGCCCCAGAACCATATCGCCATGTCGGAACCGTGACTAGCACCGAAGTGCTTGGGTAACTCTTTATCAACACACTGCGCACGCCATTCGATGCGGTATCGATGAATGAGATCTCCCGCACCATGCTTCACCAGCGCGTTGACCATCCCGCGACGTAGTGCGTGAATCTGAACATCAGCGTAGATATGACCGAAAGCCGCCTGCCAGCTCGAGTATTTTGACGGTAGTTTGCGATTGGGAAAGTAGTGCGACATCAACACCTTGCATGCCTCGCGAGGATAGTCAGCTTCAAGGCGGTACAGCATGTTATCGAAGCCCGGTCTAGGCGGTCGCCAAAGACCGTAGACATGGTGCTCGTCGCTGCATTCGCCATTAATGAGCTTGACGTTGCGGCGTTTCATGCGCTCCGCATAAACACCATTCGACAGCTCTTCGAGAAGCCCATGCCTTACAAACTCCCCCTCAGTAACAGCGCGGAACTGATGCAGCTTGATCCCGTTACTCGCTTCCACAATCGCCCTCGGACTCAACTCACGAAGCCGTGCCAACTTCTCAGCCGGCGACTTCGCCAAATCAATACCCAACGCCCCCAATAGCTCATCAAACTGGTCCTGCGCCTCCTCCAAACTCTTCGGTTGCATGCCCGGCCCATTCGACAGCATCAACGCCCTCTTAACAACCGCCTTCCCATCCGCGCAACCGAGATCGTACGACAGCTGATGGAACACCGAGTGCGAACCCGCCGAGTAACCCCCGACAGTAATATTCGCGGCGTCCCCACCAAAATAGCTAACATTCTCATACGTCCACTGCAAAGCCATGCGCTGATCCCAGAAGCCAAGATTAACGCCAAAACCATCAGTAGCAGGACACGAGTCGATCAGCTCGTTGGATGCGAGAAACCCGAATACGTTTAGGCGGTACGCGGGAGCGACGACGACGCATTGGATGGGGGACTCGCTGAGTAGCGCACGGAGGTCGAGTCCGTTCGGGCTACCCCATTGCAGGAACCCGCCGTCTAGGGCGCGTTAGTGCGGATCTACCACGTGGTGCCAGAGTTTATTTTCCCGTGCCAATGTGCGCCAGGCGAAGATCTGCCTGGAATGCTGTCTGCCGTGAAACGGCGATGCCAAGCACTAAGAGGTTACGAGTGCGAGGAAGGAAAATGATTACTTACGGATCCAGAATAGTACCGGCCAACCTCCCCGAGTCAGCTTTCAATTGGTTGAGATGCGGAAGAGTCAGGGACATTACCTTCTGCTGGCGATGGCCCGGCTGGGATCCAGATGTTGGTTTGCAGACAATCTTCGTCCCAGGCGGGCTCGTCAAGGGTTGCAGTGTTGGAGCCTGGCTGAGGGCATATTCCACAGCCGCCTGTATATCGTCCTGGGTTCGGTTTTGTGCCGTAGCGGTAGCATGGTGGTAGGGATCGTGGCTTTTGGAAGCGAAAGGGGCCGACGGGTGGGAGGGCGTACGGGACGCCGCCGAAATAATGACACTGTGCTTGGCCGTCGCTGTTGAGGTACGTCAGGCCCTCAGCGAAGCCACGAAACTGAAGATCGCGACGATATGGTTTCGACGGCTTCGACATGTTGATGGAAGGTGATGTGGTGCAGATGAGGTTGCTGATCGATGTTACCTCGGCTAGGTATGAAACAGGGATCTGCGGGACAGCCCCTGACGGTGATCATGATGACCATGGGAGCGGGAATTCGTCAGTGAGTACGCAACGGTGCGGGAATGCATTCCCGGTATTTGGTAGCAGGATGGGTTTGAAGATCATTAATTCATTATCATTACTATATGCTTCTGTGTAGAGAAGCGTTTTAAGCCCACTCAGTATGGTCGCGCGACGCTATACTCTTGCTGTCGGCTGTCACACTGACATGTGTAGTCTTCATGATCGCGTGATCGGAGCCTTTCCTCTCATGGCTCGCCTCGTCTGGCAGTATGCCGAGCTCACTGTCATCGTCCGTCTCGTGCTTCGGCTTTGAAGACCTTCCGCTGACCTGGGGCCCTGATACTTGGAGCGCATAGCTTTGTCGCGATCCCTTGCCTGATCCTCCTGTTAAACTGGTGGGGAGCACTTTGCGGAGGACATTTTCGAATGTTTTGCGGAGTGGTGGAAGCGAAGCAGTAAAGGCGCCAACGAAGACTTCGGCGATGGCGAAGATGCTGAGGTTGACGGAGGAATAGGTTGGATCTGGCGATTCGTTCAAGGACTTCATCTCGTAGAGTTTGAGTGCGGATATGGTGGTTGTACTGACGAGTGTTAGTGATATGACCAGAATGCTTGGTGACAAGACAACTTACATGAGACCACACAGGAA
Source organism: Alternaria infectoria (assembly GCF_024043175.1). Taxonomy (NCBI): domain Eukaryota; kingdom Fungi; phylum Ascomycota; class Dothideomycetes; order Pleosporales; family Pleosporaceae; genus Alternaria; species Alternaria infectoria. The sequence continues at coordinate 119,136 of NW_026250726.1, read as the reverse complement.
CACAGCGCGAACGCCCCAGATCGTCCGCTTCGGAAGTTGCACCCTCGCAATGTAGATAAGCGGCGCCATGGTGTAGAGTAGGTCGGTCGCGATGTTGACGGCAGCGCCGGAGTATCCAGAGATGACACGCGGCTTCGCATCCCAGCAAGAGCCAGGTTTCATTCCAGAGACGTCCCAATGCTTGGTGTATGGGGTGCATTCGCCGAATAGAATGACTGTGGGAAAGACGAAGTTGACGCCGAGATGGATCACGACGGAAGCCCAAATGATGATCCGGAAGGTTCGCGAGAAGTCCAGCATGAAGATGTAGGCGCACACGCTCAGCTTGATCAAAGCCATTCCGTATAGATTAAGCAGCTGGCCCACCCAGAGGAAGTAGAGGTACGTTTCCATGTTTTGTGGTGTCAACATAGGGTCCCAGACGTGCCTGCCGGCCCCAACTTCAGCCATCTTGTAGCAACATGCTGCGCCTGCGACAGCTATGACCTGAAGCCGATTAGCAAACGCTTCAAACTCTCGTTCGACCGCGACTTACATGTCCCGTCCATAGGAGGTGATCGGTTAGTAGGAAGTAATTCCTATTCCTCCAGTTTATGCCCAAGCGGAGTAGAACGAATATGGAGCTGAATATGATCAAAGCGATGATGGGTATCTTGAGCGCATTGGAGCGGTCGTCCAGAGGAAGCCCCTCCGGTGTTGTGGGTACACCCATTGCGAATGGGAGAATGTAAAGAGGATGAGACACGGAAAGATAAAGATGCCCAATGAAATTGGCTGACCGGAAACCTCTCCTCGAAATGAGCTTCTGCTGATCACCTGAAATGCTATGCAGGCTGATGCAGCAACGGGCCGGGTGGACGTGCTGTTATAATTGCTCTGTTAACGTTCTGCAGATAGCCAGACATAAACGGCGGAGTGGCCGACCGATGTCAAACTCAGCCAATCCCGTAAGACGCAACGAAGCATGCAGGAGGCGGTTAAACCCTATTCCTACGACTGTGCGCCGAGGACTAGCGCACATCACCGTGGCAGGTCGTTAGTCAGGATGCGTTCATGCTCGGACATCGTGGTCCAGATCTCCACTGATCAGCTTGAAGGAGGCAGCCGAGCCGCAAGGCTCTGCAGATCAAACGTATCTCCTCTTCCTCTTGCGCAAGCCCTGAAAGAGCCAGAAGCGCACGGTCGGGACACCTTCCACAGCCACTCCCAATTTGTCTTCTGGAAACAAACCCAACCAAACTCTTGCATGCTGCTAACCCACAGCCCCGAGATTAGGTTCATCGTGAGTTATGAGCGGAGCCAGCAAGCACGACATCTGTCACTCGGTTAGCCGTCGTGGCATGGGCTAAGAGGTTATGATGCGCGCCGTTGCACGAAGGTTTAGCTCAGGCGGGCGCAGATGCCAGGCCATCAGGCTCGAAACGGCCTTGTCAAGTAGTCTGGCTGAGCCACGGAAGCGGAGTGAACAGACACCGAGGATATCGAGTGTCCATGAGTTCGAGCGCATCAAATGCCCCTTACATTCTTCAATGTGAGCAGCCGACGCGAAGTCTCTGTGACGATGTCATACTCAGTGAACGGGCCGAACGGGTGCGACAGCACCGGCTTGTTGCTCGCTCTTCGCTACCGCAATAATTCTAGTACAACGTGGGTGCCCGCAGCAGGAAAGATTGACAAGCGACGGTTGCTGAGTCCGTGAAGTTAGTGATGCCGCCAGGTTTCTGTCTTTGTGTAGCTAGTGTCAGATAAGAGCGCGCCATACCTGATTGAGCCATCTCCGGCCGCCACCGATAATCTAGACGACTGCAAAACCTAAACACTCGTACGCCAAAGCATAACAATCGACCTAATGACGACCCGCAGCAGCGCGACAGCAGGATGAGGACGATGGAGATTTTCACCAGTACGGCTCTTGCAACATGACAGCCGTGGCCCCTGCATTCCCGCGGTTGTACCAGGGGCCGCCGCTTCGCCATCACCACACCGTCGGTCTCGCCCTTTGAACTATCGACTACTATGTGGTTCGCAGGACAAAGCGCTGCACCATCCAGGGTAAAACCTCCTCATCAGCTCGCGTGGCGCACGTCATACGACGATGCACGTGGTTGTTACGGCGGGAGCTGATAGTCGACGCCACGTTAGCTGTACTTGCCAGATATCGATGACTGCAGCTCTAGGCTTGTCGATAGCCGGGCAGATTGACAGGATCATCAGGCTTACCGTTTCTAGTCGACTACGGTTATACTTTTCAGCAAGGTTTGCGGATCTCTACGTTGTTCCCGCGCAGAATCGATCCAAGAACCCGGGCAACATGCTACATTGAGCACTGCAGAGTATGGTACCTTTGAGCGCCAGTTACTCCACGAGAAAAAGTCGTTACGCAACGCCCAGCGGGTAATATAGAACTGCCATGGCATGCCGAAGCTCGTTTATTCGCAAGCGAAACACTTCAGTAGCTTTGCGTACTCAGGGGTGGCCCGTCCGTCAGCTACCTGACAAACGGATCAGTCCTGGTATAAACCTTCGACGATCCGTAATCTTAGCTCTGGACGCACCACTCACCCTTGCGCCATTCGACTGGTGCTCATACACTCCTTCTGTTCATAATTTCTAATATGTCTCTTCTTCTTGGGGGCATTTTTTACCTTGCGTCTTTCGTGCCGCGCGTGTTGGATCCGTCCTCTCCGGGTAGCAGCAGCGGCGAGCCAGATGTTGGAGGGCAATCCTTCGACTACATCATCGTTGGTGGCGGGTTGACAGGCCTGACAGTTGCCAACCGCCTCAGCGAAGATTCAAGCCGTGAGTAACCACATTGGGCGTTGACACATGGACCTAACATCCTCAGGTACTGTTCTCGTTATCGAAAATGGATATGTCGTCGACGATGTGACCACTCAAGTACCTAGCTTTGCCAACAGTGTCAACGCAAATCTCATGTACGACATCACGTCTGCATATGACACAAACACAGGCGGTACACATCCTGTCTGGGTGGGTAATGTTGTTGGTGGTGGATCTGTAGTCAACGGTATGGCCTTTGACCGAGCATCTGCTGCCGACTACAATGCGTGGGAGCAACTTGGTAACGCCGGCTGGAACTTCAACAGCCTCTTGTACTACTTCAAGAAGTCGACCACATTCACGCCACCAACCTCAACCAACGTGAAGAGCTTTGGCACTACGTATGACGCATCCTATTACGGCACCAACGGGCCGATACAAGCATCGTTCCCAAACTTCGAGTACGAAGACACAAAGACCATCTGGGCAGCATACAAGCAATCAGGCGTGCCTTTGCCCAGAGAGCATGCTGCGGGGCGGGCAGTGGGTGCTTTCTGGATACCCACAGCTCTGCGACCAAAGACTCAGACACGATCCCATGCGAAGAACGAGTACTACGACCCTGTCAAGACCCGCAGCAACCTTGTACTCGTCACCGGAAAGACTGTCAACGAGGTCCTCTTCGACAAGAAGTTACTTACTGGATACACAGCCAATGGTGTCCAATTTAAATCGCGATCGGATGGCTCGGTCAAGCAGGTCTATGCGAAGCGCGAGGTCATCATGGCTGCTGGCTCAATCTTCACACCACAGATCCTTCAGCTCAGCGGCATTGGACCAAGCAGCGTACTTAAAGCTGCGGGCATCAATGTGAAGAAGAACATGCCTGCTGTTGGCGCCAATATGCAAGACCACCCTAATGCGAACATGGTGTTCGACCTCAAGAACCTGGCTTTCCCCAACATCTACAGCGGCGCAGACCCCACTTATAACGCTACAGTATGGTCAGAGTACGATACTAGCAGGAGCGGTCCCCTCACGCAAGCCCATGGCAGCAGCCTAGCCTTCCTCAGTCTGCAGACAGTATGCGACAACTGGAACCAGATTGTGCAGACTGTCAAGTCACAGAACGTCCGTAGCTACCTTCCTGCAGTGTATGACGACTCCTCTCTGCTACGCGGCTTCACCAAGCAACGCGACATCATCGCTGGTCTCCATAGTAGCGCCGACGCCGCTGTTGGCGAGTTCCCCATGGTACCCTTCGGTCTCGCCATCAGCTCCCTGCAACGCCCCCTCTCTCGCGGCACCGTCACCATCAACCCAAGCAACAAATACGGCAACCCCGTTGTCCAGTTCAACGCCCTTCAAAACCCCGTCGATCGTCAGATCATCGCCGGAATGGTCCGATGGACGCGCAAGCACTGGGCAAACCCTGAGCTCAAGAAGTTCTCTCCCGTCGAGCTCACGCCCGGCACCCAGGCGCAGACGGACGATGAGATCATCAATGACCTTGTTCAGCAAAAGGCTCTCCAGGCTTCTTTCGCACACATGTCTGGTAGCTGCGCAATGATGCCGGAGTCTTTGGGCGGGTGCGTTGGCAGCGACCTGACTGTGCATGGTGTGAAGGGCCTCAGCATCGTTGACGCAAGTATCATCCCATTGATCCCCGCGACACACTTACAAGCGACCATGTACGCTGTCGCAGAGAAGGGAGCTGATTTGATCAAAGCCCGTAACGCTTTCGATATTCTCAATCCTTTTGGTCTTCCTACTTTCAGAAGTTTCTTTCGATGGTAGAAGTAAGCTGTAGTGCATAATAAAATCAAACACTTTCCTTTACGCCATCAAGTTTCCCATGAGACTACTGCGCCCGTGATGTTACATGACCGCCTTTCTCGTCTACGTCACTTGTCCTTATTCTAGTCCCCTGCATCTGATCGTCAACACAACCGAACTAGCTATGAACTGATAGTTCCCTCCAGAAGCGCGTGCGCCAGGAATTCTCCATCTAGACTCTAGTGCTTCGTGTGCACGGTCACCCCCGCACAGTTCGTTCGCTGCAATCAGGCTAAAGACGGGAAGGGTGATCAGGCACGGAGCGGTAGATCTTGAACCGCATGCTTGGGAACAGTGAAATGACATGCATAACCCAACAAAGAAAAGCTGCGAGAACAATCACAATCATGCGTACGCACTCAAAGGTACCGAAATCCACAGACCACATCCGCAGTTCCAACTTGATAACCCCAACTTCCTCTCGCATTCAACCCCATTTAGCCGTCGCACTACCTAGCCCGCAAAGCCCGTAGCGACTTTCGGCACAGCGTAGGCCTTCCAGACCTCGAAGTTCGCGCTCTTAGCTCTGCTTAGGTCAAATACCGCTTGCCCCTGCGCCGTATGCTTCGATACACTAGAAGCGGGATTCGTCTTTTGGACCGGCGCTGTCGGATTGAACGCGAATCCGAGACTTGGTGCTGCATCAGTTGGCTTGAACGTCGTGCCGTCGGTTTGAATGCACTTGGAGCAGAGGAATGTGTAGGTCCAGTGCGTGCTGTTGACGTATGTGCCGTTTGCTATTGGAATTTGTGTGAAAGTGCCGGTTGCGACGGCTGGAGAGGCGTATTGACTGCTGGCTGTTAGCATCACCTCACTGTTGAGGTTGTTTGTTTAGCTTGAGCGTACGCAGTCTTCCTGAAGCTACCCACTACAGTTTGAGCGTCTGGCCAAGCGACGATCAAGAGCTTGTTGAGCATCCCACCTCCGAGAGAAACACCGCTCCACCCCGTGCCTTTGCCCCCGATCGTTGCGATGAAGTCAGTATTTCCGGTGGCGTTAGCTGGAAGTGCAAGACCGAAGAACATGCCGCTACTGTGCTGGAGGGTGTTGAATGTGATGCCTGATTTGGTATCGGTGTACGGGGATGTTGTTTGTGCAGCCGCAAGTGTTGCGAGAACGCCGAGGACGAGACTAAAACACTTCATCTTCTCGATAAGGAAGGTATGAGAAGAGTACGTTTCTGAGGATCAGTGCCTGTCAAAGGCTTTCGCGCATCTCTTTAACGACCTTTTCCCTGTAAGTGCTCCTTCAAATACTCTAGATACCGATTTCATCTCCGCTCCGGATATAGTGCAGCTTTGCAGGAATCTAAAACACATGGAGTCAATGTCTATCCCGCGTTCCAAGCATATCCGCTGGGTGCTGAGCTCGTTGCGATACATCCGACTGGGTTCTGAATAGATGATACTCGGTAATACGTGGTAAACGATTGGTGGAGAACTGACGGATCCCCAAGGCTGCGAGATGAGACAGATGCAAAATGTTGAGGACGATGAGTGCAGCAAACATAGGCGGTTGACTATCGAATACGTGTGCTGCGATTTGCTTGGTCTTGGAGATTACCGAGCGATCTGGACATGGCTGTTGTATCGGCATGCAACAAACCAGTAGAGATGCATCTTAACCAGCGAAGAACAACACTACCGTGAACACCAACTCATCGAGCAGGTACCCGGCTTGAGGTCTTCTTGTGGTGTTGGAGCTGTCGTGTCGTCACATTACGTTGGCTTCTCCGGCTCATGCGTCTTTGAAAGACTGACTATCAAGCTGTCATATATAGTGAGTTCTTTCGTACAGTTAGTTCATGGTGATTTAGTTGCGCATCGGTGGTTACGAGAATGCTACACGGTAAGACAATCATGCTGGTCCTCCTGATCCCCAGCTTCGCATCTGACCTCACCAATTGCGGATGGCGGCTGTCGTTTCGATTGATAAAAGCAGCTCAAGATGATGCCGCCGTACTGTAGAGGTTGTCGCTGCCGTTACAATCGCGTCGTATGCGCCTGAAGTACAGAGACGCGACGCCATCGTCGAGGCGATCAGAGAACCACCTGTTGGAGCGATTTGCGCACTAGCCTTAGAGCCAAATATTGGTTTCCTCGGTTGGGTACGCTTCTCGCAGATGATGATGATGACGGAAGGAATTCTGGGGGCTGGGAACGCTTTTGGCCCCCACACCACCCATCTCTGTATGCTTAGTCAGCATCGCTAAAGGATCCCGAGGTCTCTCGGACGAACTTCTGGCCTCAGACATCCATCATCTAGGCACCGTGCTGCAAGCCACATCAACGCCTACTCGCTGGTCATCGTTGAAAGCTCTTATTGTCGGGCTGTATCCTTGATCACGCGACGTTTAACGATGGCCTGGACAAGGAAGGTTCTCTTGCGCCGCGTTCTTTCTCCACTTGCACCTCAGCCTTACCACTGATGAGACCCACTAAGGATCCTGTTGCTACATCGTCGCATTTGTGCACAATACAGGATCATGGCCGCACCGGAGCGGACGACTCAGAGCATACTAAAGAAGACCTTTGTTGACCCTTTTCGGCTGCAAAAGCTGCGGCGCAAGTCCTCTGCGCCAACTACCGCGCCCGCCAGTCCGCCGGCAACACCAGACCAGGATGATGACCCACTGGGAGCCTTACCCTTACTGCAGTATGGCTCTCTAGACCCAAACAAAAAGAGCGTTAGGCTTTTGGAAATACTGCCGGCACCCGAACATGAGCCCATACAGGCGACACTATCCGTCTGCGACCTGGACGACAAGCCTGCCTTCATCGCACTATCTTACATGTGGGACAAGGCTGGCGAGAAGAAGTACATCGACATCCAAGGATCGAAATTCGCCGTTGGAGAGAGCCTATGGAACTTCATTCAGCAATACCGGAGGAAGCAGTACCTTCGGCAGTGCTGCGAGAAGGATCCTGGCAAGGCTGTGCCCTTGTGGATTGACGCTATCGCGATTAATCAGAGCAACATACCGGAGCGCAATCACCAAGTCTCGCTCATGCGCGATGTTTACACTGGAGCGCAATCTGTCATAGTGTGGCTCGGACTTCCCCAGGGATATGAAGAGTTGGCTTTCATGCTTGCACGGCGTCCTGACCTCCTCAGAGTCGAAGAGTTTCATAATGCGCTGGCGAATGTCCTTAACAAGCCGTATTGGAGTCGTGTGTGGGTGGTTCAGGAGTTTGTGCTGGCACAGTCGGTCGACATTTGGTGTGGCGACCTCAGTGTGGCTGCTGCGACAGTCGAATGCATCTGGCGCGACGGCCTTGCGTCCGCACCAGTCGCGTCACCAACAAGCATGATCTATACAAGTCGCGGCTATCTGCTGTTCAAGTACCGCAAAGACTTCAAACGCACGAAGCAATACCGGAGGGAGATGCTCGGTCGCCGCAACAGCAAAACCCTGAAGTCCACGTTTCGCTTGCGCGATCTCTTACAGGCCTTTGCATTGTCGGAAAGCTCTGTAGTGTACGATAGAGTCTACGGGTTCCTGGGAGTCGCATCGACTGGCCGTGGAGAGAGGATCGTCCCTGACTACAACAAAGCACCCGTGGAGCTACTCGTCGATGTGCTTCGCAATCAATGCCACGAGGATCCTAGGAGAGGAGACTCGGACGATTATCGTTTCCTGACGTTCCTCATGCAAGCGCTAGGTGTCTCGCGTGAGACCCTCGCACAGCATATCCTAAAGTTGTGCCCGAATCTGCAGCCACATCTCTACATCGTGGCCGCCACGCCCTGCATGACTGCATCGGTCTCATTCGTTAGTACCATAACGGAAGTTGGTAATTTTGTAGATCACGACGAAGCCTTCCAACCAGGCACGTGGAGAGCGACCTGGACGCGATCAAATATGCATCCAAGATCCTTCTCGACCCAAGACATCCAGGACCTCGGTGACTACGTCACCAAAGGAGACACGCAAACGCTGCTCAGCTTTGCCGACCCTCATGTAGCATACGGAAACCCCGGCCCGACTGAAAAAGTGCGGCAAGCGATGATAGAAGCGTCCGCGGATCTGGTGATCGATGGCCTATCGCGCGCATTTGTCGAGCAAGGGCATGATGCGAGCGCCAGTCCACAGCTTGGTGACAATGGGAGCAAAGTCATCCGTAACATCGTTTCCCGGAGCATGACGGAGGACGCGGCGGCACTATACCTCGCTGCTAGAAGTAAATTGGCTCGACGAAACACCGACCAACGACATGCGCGATACACATCCTTCGTAGGCACCAATGGCATTACGGGATTTGCTTGCGGAGGAGGCCCAGGGTCATATGAGATAGGATCTGGCGACCGCATCTGCATGTTCTCTGGTGTTACCGACGTCAACAACGCGTTCATCCTCAGTCTCGACGCCAGCGGAAGATGGCTGATATCTGGCTTTGCGGTCATACTGTTGCCGGAGTTGCGCACTCCTTCAGTGCTGCGCAAAGGTACTGGGGCTACGACGAAGAGTAATTATGGTTCGAGTGAGCCGGGCAAGCAGCAGACACCACTCGACGATGTGACCATGTGCTTTCACTGCCACTTGAGCGATTTGCTTGAACTGCAGCGCTGCCAACTGTTGAGCGACGTTCAGATGAGCTTCTTAGTGGAGCAGACGTTGAGAAGTGAAGCAGAGGGACTGGTTCACCGATGTAAAGAAGGTACTGGGGCTCACGCTATTCTGGAGTTTGGGTTGTAATGAACTAGCATGAATTCAGAGATTGATGAACCCACAAACAGTCCCCTCAAATATGAACGATGTTGTCAAACGATTCTGAAAGTTTGCACCGGTAATGCGCGAACAAAAGAAGATACTGTATGATCATCGCCATCACTTCCGCTTGTTCCATCTTCGATGTCATTGATCTCAACCCTTTCTGCACCAAGAAGAGGTCTAGTTGCAGAAAAGTAGACAGCTCCTTTGTGAGCTGTGTTCTTATCATCCATCCTTTCGTCATCTTCGCCATCCTCGTCGTCTTTGGCGGCTTCGGCACCTCCTTCTTCACTGCTTTCCTCGTCGCGACTTTCCTTGGAAGAAGGGTATTTGTACTTACTGGGATCCGGGTAGATATAGACAAACCCAACCCGTTCGAAGGCATCATTTTCGACTGCTTTCAGAACCATGCCCCCAAAATGCTGTCCCACACGCGCAGAGTCGCCGAGTTCTTCGCATAGGAACAAGACGGTCAATTCATGGTCGGAGCCTACGGGAGGCTCGACAGTTTGCCAATCGAAGTCTTTGAAGATAGCGCATGCGACATCCGACGTCATGGGGACTACTGTGTATGCCCAGTATGCGGCTGTATCACTCTCTTCCAAGATAGCATACGCTGATCTTGGAAGGCTACAGGCGGGTCCTTGTAGCGTGATACTAGCATCTTCGACTTGCCCTATATGAGGTATTCCTATGGAGGTAAAGGTCACATCCAGTAGTTGCACAACCTGCTGATAAGGTTGTTCCGTGATGAAATGCCGTATTGAAACAGGTGCGGAGGCCCAAGACCATGTCGGTATGCGGTGCGTACGGCCAGCTCCATCTTGGGGGGCGCACCTGTACCAGAATAGGTCAGGGATGAGAGTATCTTTCCACATGCCTGCAATATAGGTATCGTCCGGTCGAATTTGCATAACACGCAGGACAATGGCAGCGATAGCGGCCAGACGGTCGCTTTCGTAGGATAGCTGCAATGCTGAATACTCTGACACAATGTACGTCCAGTCCGAAAGACTCTTTTTCATACTAGGGTTCCATTTTGAGGGATACCATCCGTCTTGTGATTGGAACGATGAATTGCATGCCCAGAGGATTTGCTGCTGACCAAAGTGAACCATGCGGGACGATAGCTGCCGCTCTTGATATACCCAAGCCCTGCGCAGGAGTGGCCAATTATCGTGATTCCAAAAGTGCTGATCTGGATCGCTGAACTCCGGTAGGGCTTCTCGTACTTGAAACTCGTGGTTTTCCAACGCTCTGGCTTTGTAACGGTCTGAAACAGTCGAGTAGATCCCTCTTTGACTGCTGTGTGATCCAGTAGCTGCGATAGTGATCCAAGAATTCTCGTAAATATCGCCCATAGTCGCAGCCGCCTCCGTCCAGTCCTCCACGTCGTCTTGCTTGATACCTTCGAGAGGCTTAGCAATGTACATGAGTCATGAAAATGATTACTCACACAAAGCATCAATCCAGAGGAATCGAAGTTCCATGCCAATACATATAGAAACCGCATCCTGGAACGTTTTCGGTAATTGCTCCACGGCAACTCCGCTAGCAAGTTGCTGATAAGTAGATTGTTCAAGCTTGAACGACGGGCCCTGCGCGCCCCAGCAGTGACTCAGACACGCATATCTACCCTTTTCGACTGTATCCTCTCGGAGATATACGTATGCATTATGTATTTCGAGCACTCGTTTTGGCAGCGCCGTCTCCGAGGAGATTTGGCATGCTGGGTGTGTTTCCGCGCACGCGACGAGCCACTGATTTAACCTCCGAGATGTTTCGCTGGAGGAAGTACAATTAGGAAGATGCGAATGTGGTCGGGAAGCTGCTAATGGTTTGAGAGATAGACCCTCATTAAGACTTAGGGCGTCTGATATCCACTCGTCAGTCTATACTACAGTGTGGATGGAACACTGTGGCTAGTGGGCAGATCACTTACCCCTCGACCAGTCCAACCGCACTGCAACCCCATACTCCAAGTACTCGCGTACATGATTCTCGGCGGCATCGGTCGCTTTAACTGGCTCTTTCGTGGTATCTGCGCCCTCCTCTTTCGTTCTTTTACGGACCGGATAAAGGGAGAACGTGATCTTCAGACAAGAAGAATTTATCACATCGTTTCTGGATCTCAGGTTGATATCACAGTCATCCGATGGCAGTCGGTCCTGTCTAAAAGTTGTGACAGCATCGTGTATGAGCGCACATCCCTTACAACCCGCGGCAGCACCCTTTGCTACGTTGCTACTAGTTGTATGCAGAATGAAACCAGCAGAGGTCGGGTCTTTGGGTGTTCGGTTCGAGTAGAGGAAGTCGGCGAAGCCGCTGCAGGGGAGGCGCGTCATCACATTGCCTGTAGAAGTCGTCCAGTCGATCTTGCCCTCTTCTAGGTGAGCGTCGGTCGCATCCATGAGGGTCGGTTTTCAAAGTCATCTAGTCCGCGACCAGAGAATGCGCGAACGCCGAGATTACAGTTTATCGACGAGGGCAGGCTGCAGATACATCAGGCTGCCAAGCAGCGGGGTTCAGGCTGCCGCTGAGACATAAAGTGGGTGGCTTACACAACCTTGGAAGGCTGATGGGACCAGCCAATGGAACATGTCATTCCCACTCTGGGGCTCATATAATACTGGAATTTGGGCTCTAGGAATGCATTGAAACGAAAACATTGGTGACGTCTAATACACCTGGGCAGCTTGTAAGCGAGGGAAGCTCTTTTCCGCTCGGACTAGTCACGTGTTCCGACTATGCGAACCATCCCAGGTCATCACAACGCCACCGTCTCGATCTACCCCGCCACATTGGCTTCGCCACACAACAAGCAGATGTGGCTGCAATTGCCCCGAGTATCTGTCAACACGCTTCGTAGACCGGTCGAAGAATTCGTATGCCACAGCGTGAGCAGTGCAGAACTTCAAACGCCGCAATGATCATTCGAGACTGCCTGACCCTGCAACTCCACGTCGCTGGCTCCGCAAGCTTCATGAGTGGTCAGTCCAAGGCGGCACTGGCCATCGCCTTTGTTCGCTGGGCATTAGACATACCTCGGTCGTTGGCCTTGCAAAACTTCCGATATTCGAGGAAAAGATTTGCTGATGCGATGGTGATGGAGACCGCGCCGTAAGCGACGCCAACGATGGTAATCGCACTGACGCCGCTATCGGAGGTTGCGTGAGGGCAGCTCATGAGGAAAGTTAAAGACGCGGGTATATCCAGTAAATGGATATCAGAGGGAGCGATCTAGTACTTCGAATACAATGACAATGAATCTCAGACGGCGATTTCAAGCGTAACTTATATCGAAGTCATGTCAACGAGTGTGGCAGGCACGATTGATGATAGTGGTGCCTGTGAGTGCCTGTTCCTGAAAGTTCTGAAACTCTGCAGTTCCCGCGCTGTTGTGACCGATCGCTCGAATCTCAAGATGCGCCATCTTGGGCCTGCCTACGCACATGCGCTCACGCACCTTACGTTTGCCCTACACGATGTGGACGGAGTGGCACCGATGAAGCCTTGCCTAAGGAAAACCTGGCCACGATGGTTCATTGCCGAATAGTACCAAAAATCGTTACGCCATTGCTTCCTGTGGCCGGAGGTTGTTGTATTGCCCTAAATGCAAATGTGGCCAGGAACACATCAGTGCGGACAGCGGGGAGGAGCATCCGATCCCGCGTGGATTTGGCCGCGATCAGGTTCGGTAGAGCGAGAGCGCGAGCCGGCCCCAGGGGTTTCGTACTAAGCCAAGGCTCCGCTTTTCTCTTTCGCACGCCGACGTACTGCGATAATGTTCCTTCGCACGCCAACGTACTGCGATAATGTTCTTTCTTCGTGCCCAAAAGTCCTAAACCTCCTTGAGAAGCCGGTGACACCTGCTGGCAGCGATCCCAGCCGCGATTCCAGCCATGCATGTCTGGAGGCCAGAGCCCCACATGCGCACACTAGGTATCGTCATCGGGCAGTCGGATTGGTTAGCTGAGGAGATGGATACGCAAGTTGATGGATAGCACAGTCACCAAAGTACCCTCAATTCGGGCATTTCTTGGACTTTCAGAAAGGTTCGTCTACCTAGCAATAATGCTGCATCAGTCCGAGCAAGCTTCATGTTCCCTGTTGTCAACTTTCGTACACGCACAGACATCTGGAAGTTGCGAATAAGCGAAAAGGCATCAATTTGTTGAGGATGCAGACAATGCGACCCAGCACAGACCTTACAACCTTGGAAGTCTTGACAGCGGAGAGTCGCCGTCTGTCTTTCACAGATGCAGTGATACAGCTAGCATTGGAAACAGATTTAAATTACCACTTGAACAGCCCGAATAGACACCTGGTGGGTTTATTTGAGGGCCAGCAAGAAGTCCGTGATTCCCGTAGCCCCGTCGAGCTACTCCAGCGTAGCGTGGCAGGGGTGCATCGGCTGTTGCATCACAAACGCCTACGCGTCCATCATAACGCACATCATAACGGTCCTGTGCGAACAGAAGATTCCGATTCGCTCGCCTTCAGATCAGGGCCGTGCCATATGATCCCATCGCGATAATCGGGCGGTCTGCATGCTGTCAACTTCGACCTTCCCAACTATGAGGCTTCCCTTCTGTGAATCCCTGAAGCAAGTTTCTTCGGTTATGCGCGAACATCGAAAGCAGAAAGGTCTTTGATAAAACATCATCTTGCCTGAAGGGCTCTGGAAGTTATGGGTAACCTCTCTGTTGCCCTTGGCCTAGCCAGGAGGCATCTCGACAATCCTGCCACCGACCCACAGCTCAGAGATATGCAGGCGCGAACCAATTAGATCCCCATACCTGGAAATCATAGCGAATCAATTAGGTCTCCATACCTGAATACCATGGCGAACCAATTAGATCTTCATAGCCTGAAAATCATCGGGCGCTTACGCCATCGCGCCGTGAAGCCAGCATCCGTTCCCTGGGCTGCGGACTGCCCTGCCCTAGCTGCTAGCGCACCTGCATGATATCATTCGGGTGGGAAAACCCACGGCCTCTAATACAGCAACCACGCGATGCCCCTGTCAACTGGAAAAGTTCGTACACGACACCTGCGGCCTGCATGCACTAGCTTCGTGCGTGCCAGGCACTGGATGTTTCATCGTCTCAACATGGGCGTCGCGTAAGGCTTGTCTTTCCGTCTTCTATCGATATGGCAGCGCCATTGTACGTTAAGGCCAAGGACCGCCTCCGTAGGGCGCCTGTCTACATCTCGAGATGAATCTTCCCTGAAGCGGCATCTCGACGTAGTGGAAAGACCAGGATACATAGGTACTCCTCGTCGTACGCGAAAGACGCAAGTGCACGTCTGCCATCTACGAAGAAGCTCCCGAGGTTTTAGTGTACCTAGGCACTGTACCTAGACTAGCATTAGTTCCGCACAGTATACACAAGCCACGAGCCGCTTCCTATGATCTAGAGCTTGCGGATAGCCCAAGAAGGCCGTTTAGGAGGCCGTTTTGGGCGAAAGTAGCACGGATTAGCCGAGTGCATGCAGCTAGTGCATGTGAAACCAGCCGTCCGGACTATTTGAGAGCCTGCCGAAGTGCCATCAAGGCTTCAATTTCCCATAGAACAAACAGTTCTTCCATACTCCTGAACATTGTAGTTTCTGGGCCAATCAAGGAAATGAAGTATCGTTTTGCGGGGTTCTCACTAAGGTATGTGGCTTGCCCGATTTCCATGCCGGTCTGTCTACGAGCCTTTTACTGCGAGTATATATCTACGGTGTCTCCTCGAATGTGTTCCTTTCCAGTGCCGCAGCAATCTTGCGCATAGCATCTTCGATCAGTTCTCAGTCTTTTCACTATCCGCTTGGTCTTATCTATTGATCATACTCGCGCACTCTACTCGGAATACACACCCCTTCTTCCCTACACTTATCCCTGCAGAGCTTGCCACTTTTGCACTCCCTCCGAATACGACCCATACACATCTTGCAGCATGCCGTCTCGACAGACTACACGCGGGCGGCAGCCGACCATCTTCGTCGTCGACAACTGCGCATTCGCCCAAGATTGTCGATGCTCCCGAACGGGCTTCCAGAAGAAGGGTTGGATGAAGAACCATCTCATGAAGGATCATCCAAATGCTTTGGGGCTCGCAGTGATCGCGGGCTACTGTCACTGCTGCAACCAATGGATTCTCCAAGGGGAGCTTCCTATCGACCACTTCATGACTACCCACGTGCGCGCACGCGTACCGTTCTCGACGTCACCTGCTGTCAATTTGCGGCCTCTGTCAGCAACTCCGAGTCCTTCGATGCGCGAAGCAACCAAACCCAATCCGTCATACCCAGGACAGATCGCCGACAATCAGGGTATCGACCTACCGGACTCGACGATGGTCACGCAGCAAAGGCCTGCCGAAATCGCCAACCAAGGTCGAATCGGGAACGATGGTGCATCTAGGTCGTGGATGGGGCATCCTTCAACCTTGACAATCCCACACTCGAACGCCTCGGAGACCTTCCCGTATGGACCTCCAGCCGATCCACCCGAACACTCCTATCCGACAGCACAACTGTCCTTGCCCCCAGCGCTGGCGGGTCGCAACACCGAAAATGAATTCCAGGGGGACGCCCGTTATCCCCGCCAAGGCGACCATCTTAGTCCTCAAGGACCAAGCTGGCAGGGATGGTAGGGATGACAGTACGGCCTTGCTGTCTCCCTCGGAAGCGTTGAGTCCACACGACAAGAGATGTTACCCAGCGACTCAAGACCATGGGGACGCAACACAGTTCTTCATCGTTCAAGTCACATCGAGCTGTGTATGGGCGGCCCTGTGGGGTGGTGATGTACGTTGGTGGAACAATGATGTCGCTTCTCTTGCTCTACATTTTCTCTCCTTGTACTTTTTTACACTTTCTAATAGGCTTCTCTCCGATCCTAGGCCAAATCCCCTTTCGAGTGTTTTCCTTGGTCCGTACAAGTCCATAGTGACACCAAAAATACTAGAAAATGGAGCGATAAAACCCACTCATCGTGTCTTGCTCGTTCATCGTGACTGACCTCACCCCCTCTCCACAGCCCCACCTACTCTTACTGCGCCTTCTTCGCCTTAGCCTGCCCACCCCTAAAGCCCATGCCATAGACATACACCAGACTGCCGCCTAGGTACGCCGCAAACATTGTCGCCGGTAGCGCAACGACGCTGCTGATCAGAATGTTGGTATCGCTCGGCATCATGCCGGGGTTGCTTCTACGCGTCCACCAGTTGAACGCCGCACCCAGCACCGTCACATCGTTGATGACGGCATGCAGCGCGCCGACCTGTGCCTTCTTCGACTTCAAGCCGTCACGTTTGACTAGCGGTATGAACTCGTACATGCCGGTCGCGACCGCCGGGGCGGAAAAGAGGAGCGTAAGGAGCGTGGTGTAGTAGGAGAGGAGGGGGAAGATGGACGGGTTGATGGCGATGTCTAGGGTTTTGACTGGGAGTGTGTTAGATGTGAGATCAGATGGAAGGACCTTGGGACCTTTGGGGGAGGACTTACAGGTTGAGGCTACGGCGCCGGCAGTTGGCGCATACTTGGAGAGGAAGTAGACGGCATCCAGAGCACCTGTGAGGAAGGTGGTGGTGATGGGGAAGTGCACTGTGGCTGGGTGTGTTGGGTGGCTCATCGTGATGTTTGGCAATGGTCAATGGTAATCGCTGATGATGTTACTGGGCAAAGGTGGTATTTCACGTAGCAGGAAGATGGACAGTGTGCGCCGCAACTGCAGCGGAGAGCCGGACGCCTCGTGCCCCGTGCAAACGCGCAAACATCTTCGGCTTACGCTGTGTCGTCATGGATTCCGGACACAGAGAGGCGTGCCGCGAGGGGGTGGAACGCACACGCGACTGGCTCGCGTGGGGCGGGCGGATCTCGGGAGGCCCGTCAGCTCCTTCCCCCGGGCTGTGATTGGTCAGCTATGGCAGTTTGGGTATTCTCTGTCTTTCGCAGTTTGGGTACTCCGACTCGGACTCCCGACCAACAACACGCGATTTCAATCTGGACGCTGCATTTGCTTACCGTAGGAAGTCACCGCTCAATTTGTGCGCTCTCAAACAATGCTGTTCGGTGCTCCGTCTTGGTGAGAACGGTGCGGAAGGGTCGGAAGCGGAGTACAAGCGTTCCTTCACCGCGTTCCTCACATTTATCTGGACAGGTTGCATCTCCACTCGTCATCTCGTTCCGTCTCATTTCTGTCAGAAAACTCGAGTATCAAGAGCTGTATTCCCCTCAATTGCATTATTAGATCTCGTTTGGCTTCCATGCCGTTGAAGCAAGACCAGCATGACGCTTGTTCTGCGACGCGACTGACCATCAGCAAGTGAGTGCACACAGTGTAGTACGAGAAGATGCATTCTCTCCAAGTTCCTAAACCCCTAAACATATCTGGGTCACAGTACCAACAAGACCAAACAACAAGCTCACAAGGCTACAACATTTGTTGCTGCTGCCTACCGCGCGACGGAAATCAGTTGCATATGTGCACATGTGTCCTTTACTACCTGCCCATCATAAATGCGCCGCCTGCCATGACTTTGCTATTGGAATCTATCCAACACCAACTCCAGAGTTGACACGACATAATGACAATGGAAGCTCCATCCCGACAGCTACAGTCGCGCCTTCTGAGCCTTCCCCGGGAACTCCGCGATGAGATCTACACCTATTACCTACAAGAGGCTGGAGGCTACGTTCACTCCCCGAGCACCAACAAGCTTCGGTGTTACGATGGTCAGATCGTCGATTTCAGCTTGACGTGGACCTGCAAGATGGTCGCTGGCGAGATGCGAGATCTGCCGCTCAGGGTGAATGAAGTGGTATTTAGACCCTTTCAAGAGATCGTGATGCCGCAGGAGGGGTTTGACATCTGGACCACGTGGCCGCAGGCCGGAAAGTACGACTTCTTGTTAGGGCGGCTTCATCTTCTGCAGGAAGAGATGTTCGCGTTGGCGGCGACTACACAACGTAAGTCAAGTCGTCTTTCCCTGAAACTGTACAAAAACCAAATGATACTCATCACCTTGTCCTAGCTTCCGAACAAGTGATGAGAGAGATATCCGAGCGCAATCCCGACAGCTGCATCAGCGACATCCTCGAACGCATCATGAAACATGAGAACAAAGACTTTGTGCCACTCGCGGCCGTGATGGGTGACCCGCAATCACTGATGTATCATGATCGCGAGATCTTGCAAGCCAGTCTCCTACGACTTACCTCCCACGCCAACTTTACGGAACGGCTAAGATCATGGAGTTGGTTCATCGACATTCTCGGCTTCTTAACCTCACGACCACGGTATACACGCGGTAGCGAACTTATCCCGAGAGAAAGGAGATGGACTGTCTTCTACCGGGTTGATAAGTATCCGTCCACCGAGAGCGTCAATGACGGACGCTCTGCTGACCAACTGAGCTATATGGAGCTTGAGGACATGCGATTGATAGTCTCTAATACCCAATGGCGACCTTGGATCGTTCCCACCGAACAAGAAATGACAAAGTTGCGCGATCTGTTCGAATCGCGATGCCCAACTCACTGGTCCAGCTTCCAAGACCGTTTACCCGGCTTGAGATACTACCAGTCTGCCACATCACAAGCTATCCGTTTTCTGGATGGACTCCCAGCCCAATATCGAAAGCAGGTACGCAACATCAAGATACTGGAAGAGGAAAAGTGTGTAGCCTTACCACAATGCCATTTGCGAGGACTGTTAGATATTTCTGATGAGGTACCCGCACTGTCTGTGAATAGACATGTCGATCTCTGGCAATGCGTGTAAGTAGTGTATGTCACATTGTTCACCAGAATGTCCGCTGATAACCGGTAAGTTTCCCAAATGACTACAACAACCTCGCGCAGATGAGCGAATCTCCCTATATGAAGCGATGGTGGACGAATTGCGACGTATCAGATGCCGTGCTTCGCACAGTCACTTGGATCAACGAAGCGACTAGCTTATCTTTGGGTGGAAACGCCCGCCCACCCTTCAGAACCCATTTCGTCGGACCCTTCGACACCGTCCAGCTCGTCTGGAACAAAGTAAAGGACGTCGCAGCATTATACACTGCAGCTATGGCTTGTACGCACGCTCAACGTTCACCATTTCCGACACGAGATGATCTTGCACTGGCTTTCGCAAACTATGGTGATGCTGCTTACAGCGACCCGGAACTACTGCCAGCATCAGTGCGACATATCCTCTCGGGCAACTCTCTCGTGCAGTTTCCGTGCAGCATAGGTACCCTGGATGAGTTCGACGAAGAATGCCAGTACGTCTCCACGTTGCTACAAGATAGACACAAAGAGGATTGGGAAGCGTACCGGAACAGCATACTGGAAGGAATCATTGAGGAAGAAGGAGTGGACTTCAAGACCGTACAGTCTCGGTACGCAGACCATCGACCCCGCGCCATGTGAACGTCATCTTGTACCGGTTTGGTTTCGTACAGTTCGTAGAAGAGTCATTACAGTAGCTTAAATCTCACACATGATCAATGAATGAGAGAAATAAGTTGCAAAGTAGTGTCGCGCATTGCCGATAATAGAAGGCCATGTACAAATGTTTAAGTCACACACCCTCTGATGTGATCTCAGTACGAAAAGTACCTCGCATCAGGCACCGGTGCGCGATCCAACTTGAAGTAACCAGGCTGCAGCTTCTGAAACACCTCCTTCGGATCATACTTGCTCGCGATAGTCTTCATCTTGCTCTTGCTGTCCGAGCCATAACTCGCAATGACGTCCTGGAACATCGATGCATAGTTCATATAAACCCAGTCATTCTGCACGCCCTGCTTTACCGCATCACTCTTGATCGCCTTCATGATGTCTGACATGACCTGGTATACTGTATCGTCATCTGCGGCGTTATTCCAAGAGCAAGCTAGTTGAATGATGTGGATAGGGCTGCCCTTGGCGTCGAACCCCATCGCGCTGCCGCCGTTGCGGGTACTACCTTTCAGAGAACCGTCGGTGATGTGCTGCCAGATGAGCACGGGATATGCGCCTTCGACAGCGGAAAGAGCGCCGATCGAGTCGTAGAAGATGTCCACGGAGCGCTCGGCAATCTCGTAGGAGGCTTTGACGGAGATAACGTAGTAGACCTCACGCAGCCCATACTTGTTGGTAGCTTCGTTGTCGATCACGTAAGAGGCATGGCCTCGCGTTTTCGTGCTATCAGCCACGGCGGTGATGTTGTAGAAAGGTGCGAGGATCGCCGACTCGTTACCAGCTGGTGCGCCGTACCAGAGTTCGGTTGAAGCAAGCTTTGCGCCCTTGTCCAACCAGGCAACCCAGCTACCTGCCTTGGGGTCTTGGGCCGAGTTGAACGTGAGGTCCACCCACGCCTTGATTACATCCGGGAATGCACTCTCCGGGAAAGTGCGGGTCCCTCCCCAGATCTGATCATTGTCGAGGGGTTTTGTCGTCAGGTTGAAGCTGGTTACGATGCCGAAGTTGTTGCCGCCCCCGCGAAGAGCCCAGTAGAGGTCTGGGAAGGTCGTTGGGCTTGCCGTTACCATGATGCCGCTTGCTGTGACAACCTAACTAATGTTAGAAGAGCGCGATGTCGTGGCATTGCGCTGCGAACTCACATCAAAGCTGGCGACGTTGTCGCAAGCCAGACCATACTCATTCGTGAGGAACGATATGCCGCCACCGAGGGTGAGTCCGCCGACACCGATATCACCAATCCTTCCAGATACGACTGTGACACCAGTGGTCGACAAAGCGGTAAGCACATTACCCCATGTATTCCCTGGTTGAACTGCGACAGTGTTCTTGTCATCTGAAAGCTCGATGCCCTTCATGTTCTCGAAGGATACAGTGATACCTCCTTCGATAGTAGCCGCGCCGGCGAACGCACTGTGACCACCTGACTTGACGGCAAACGGGCATTTTGATAGCCGGGACAGAAGTACCACTACCGAAACAGCGGCAGAACTCGAGGGCTTGAAGATACAGTATGGCCTGACCTCGGCTGAAATTCCGGACCAGAAGCTGGATGTGAACGCGGAGTAGCCAGCCTCATCCTGGAACTCGACAGATTTGTTTCCGTAGACGACCTCCAGCGAAGAACACTGTTTTTAATTCAGCCTTAGCTTTGAGTTACTTGCTTGAAGATACTCACGGCGATGTTGCAGGCCAGGTTGGATGACCGACCTACAAGGCCGGCTAGCTCTGGCAATGCGGAGACATTGACGCCTTGATCAAGAAGAGCATCGGTGACGCTGAAGTCGGCAGGCTCGAAAACCTGAGATACCACGGACGAGAGCAATGCCGCAAACAAAAGCGGCAGCCGCATAGTGACGGGTTTGGGGATCAGAGGAGACTACAGATTTCTCAACCAAGAAAGCGCGAAGGCCAATTTATAAGTGCACAGCGGCTTGGGATTATCCTTCTCAGTTGCTACGGCCCATGTCAAGAGCGTTGAGCCGCGCAAACGAACCTGAGCTGCTGCATGCCCAAAAGCCAGCGCAGGGATCGGGTCGGTTGTAGCCTAGCCCTCTGCACGCGTGCCGTACCGCATGCCTAGTGGTGAGATTCTTCCCGTCGAGCCGCGGAGAACAGATTGGGTCTGGTTGTTTGCCATGAATCTGCGAGATGATATCTAGGTAGGTGGAAGGTATGCCAGGTGGCTCCTCTGTATCGGACGCGTACGACCAGCGGCGAGCATGTCAAGCAGAAGCTCTTCCGTCGTTCGTCGAGGAGTATCGAGTATGCTCTAGCGTACGCAGATACAGCTACGCCGCAACACTGCAGTTGATTGAGATTACATCGATCCTTCGGCAGGGTCGGGTGCAGGCGGCATCAACGGCTTCCCCGCCACTAAGCTCATTTCGTACATAGCGCCGCAAAGTTCGCGCCCGTCCTTCTTTCTACCCGTGGGCCGGCCACTCCATCCCGCACCTTGATGTAGTGCTACTCGAGTACTGCGCATCCATATAGATGGCGATGTCTTCGCTGCAGTCAAGAATCAGTTAAAAGCGCTTCGGAAACGATTCCCGTTTGGATATAGTTCACATGCGATGGCGCACTACTCAGGTAATGAAGATGGTAGCGATGGAACAGTGTATGAGAATTATATACAAGGAAATAGGGTGCGTCAACACTAGGAGAACAGAATGGTAAAGCTTTGCAAAAGCAAGACCATACTTGCGAAGCTGGAGAAATATGCACTATCACGGAGAGTGCATCTACTTGTAAAGGAAAGTGACCATGGAATGTGCGGGCACGCTGTTTCCAGTCATCGCATCAAGCCCGTGGCTTTCGTTGGTGATGAACGCAGACGCTTTACCCGAGACACCAGTGATGCTGACGGTCGCTGCAGACGCGCCAGTGTTCAAGACCTGCACAGCGACTGAGCCATCAGTGTTCTTGAAAGCAGATGTCTTGAGCGTGCTGGTCCTGCCACCAGCGCTGACGCGAACGGCGCCAGGCTTGACGAAGCGGCTCCACTGTGCCATAGCCCAGAAGCGCTTGGAAGGCGCAACGACGCCACCGTGAATGTCAATGAGGACGGAGTTGGTAGGGTTGGTTCCGGCGTCCTCGGCACCCTCCCAGTAGAGGTATGCCGAGAAGTTTGCGTCGACGAGAGCAGTGTAGATCTTGGAGGCCCAGGTCTGACCTTCGCCGGCACCGCCGTTGGTGTAGTAGCTGGCTGTCCACTTGCCACTGAGATCCGCAGTCTCAGTCATCCACATGTGCTTGGAAGTAGCGAAGGGGGCTGTGGGGTCGGAGCTGTAACCGTGGGTGGTGACGACGTCGTACAGGGAATCGACTGCAGCGAGTCCTGGAAGCATGGCCTTCTGAGCGTTATAGCCGGTGGCATCGCAGCAGGTGAGCTTTACCTTCAGACCAGAGGCCTTGACGGTGGGAGCGAGGACTTTGATGAAATCGGCGGCCTGCTGTCCGGTCGATCGCATGGAGGAGTATGCGGTGCTATGATCCGTCAGTAACAGATCATCTACACGAAGACATGTAAAGGACCTACGTATAGTCGGGCTCGTTCAAGAAGCCGAGATGCGTCACGTCAATGCCCTCCTGCTTGTAGTATTTGACGTATTGTGTGAGGTAGTTGGCGTAAGCTTGGGTCCAGTTGCCGCAGGACGTGCCATCGACACCGCAAAGGCTTCCTCCCTGAAGCAAGTCAGCTATTGCTTCCAGTCCCCGTTTGGGTGGTCGTACTTACGTTCGAGTCTTTACCGTTGGTCTTCATGAACCCAGGAGCAGACCAAGCATCGGCATAAATGGTCTTGAGGCCGCGGGCTTGCGCTTGCTTCGTCAACCAAACCTGGTTGTTGTCGGAGCCATCCCACTGGTACTTTGGTGTTCCAGTGGGCGATCCGGGGCTGTTGGGCTCAATAGAGAAGCCGCTGGAAGGGCCAGAGCCAATGCCGTTGCGCAGGATGTTGAAGCCTGCGCCGGTAGTAGGATCGAAGAGAAGGTCAAGAGTTTGCTTCTGGGCAGCAGCTGCCAGAGACTTGATGTTTCCAGCGCGACCGTAGAACTCGGAGATACCGAAACCGTCAATCGTTTGGAAGGTCTTACTGGAGTCCACGGCAATGGTTACTGCCTGACGGGGGTCGAGACTTGGAGCAGAGAAAGCAACATTGGAAGAAGCGAGGAAAAAGGCCAGCTTGGACAGCATCTTGTCGTTTTCGCCTTGGCGAGAATGGATACGACGGGTAAAGCGTGGGATGTGAAATGAAGTCAATCAAGAAAGCTAGACGAACAGACCAGTGCTTAAAGAATGGAAGCCAAGGATTGATAGTGACGCCTTACAAGCGACGGGCAGGAGATGTATATACTACCTCTCGCAGTCGTCCATGAACCTCGCATTCGCAACATGCTTGCATTCGTATAATGCATCGCAAGAGAACAATCTAGAGTAGGTCCGAGATGGCACGGCCTGCCAAATGATGTCTTATATTCGGCCTCCATTGCGACACGAGGTTTTCCCGTCGAGGCGTCGCAGTTGCAGGTACTCAGGGCGCATGGGTGGGAGACGCCTAGGTAAATGTGAAGAAATGACAGGTGTTGCTAGTCGCGCTGTCTAAACGTTCTAGGGCATGGTGGCGTAGCGCTTGTGTTGTAGATAGACAAGGCTTGATGATCCTTTGCGAAGCTTAGCAAGGCTTGGCCTTCTTAGCCGGTGGTGTAAAGTGAATGTACGGAACGTGCGGGGAGAACTACGTGTCCCCTGTGCCAGCACCGCATGAATCCACCAATATGATGCGCCGTTCTATATGAGTTATCCCGCTCATTATTTCTTTTTCGGAAAATGTGTTTCGTTTCAGAGGTCTGGCATGAACGAAGAGCCTTGAGTGGAATTTCGCCGTCTGTCACGTGGTCCGATCGGAAACGATTGCTTCCGAGATCCCGAAGGCTGCACGATCTTGCGCACAGCATCGCCATCATCCACACTTCTGACAGCAACAACGCTATCGCTCCCGCCCTCACCATCGCTACTGGATTCACTATTCAAAGTCGCGCGCATCCTTTGCCCGTCACAGAACATCACCTCTTGTCATTTGTGGGGTGGCATTGCCGCTCCTGCAAGGTCACGACGCCTGGGGTCGCGATCTTCGCGCTGCACTAATGGAGACGCGTCGTGAATGATTCATTGATTCGTAGCTACCGTGAGCATTTTAGGAGACCCGAAAGAAACGCGACATACTCATCACACACCTTCGGAAACGACGGTTGTAAGTAGACGGTGTCGACAGAAGAGAAGCGCGCATCGCATCCGGGCAACTGAACCAGGCATCACTCCACCTGATTCCCTCTCGCCTGGGCGTCTGGGCTAAACTATTGAGATCATTGAACTACAATCGTCGCCGTCGTCGTCATCATCCGCCATGTGACCTCTGAGGCTGTTGTAGACTTCCACGGGCATGCCCTCAGCCCACCAGATTTCAAGGCCGCCGTACCTTTCAAAGCACTCTTCGCTATAGAGCTGCAACGTCCATTTTTCCAGCTGGCTCACTCTGTACCAGTCTTTCAGATCCCTCGTTCGGGAAAGACGTTGTACCTCCCGCTTGGTCCTTTGACTTTCTTCAATGCGAACAGTGTCCTCGCCAAGTAGATCATGATAGAGGCTGAGAAGATCAGGCACTGTCACTGGACCGAGCTTCCAGAAGTAACTGGTGAGCAGTGGGTATGAAGTACGTTCGCGATGTTCCGTCATCTCAGCTTCCGTCATGAACGGAAGGGCGTCGAGACATACGCTGGATGTGGTTTCAGAACCAAGCGCTGAGATCATCCTTGATAGGTCATTGTTGAAGATTGTCTCGAGCCTTTGCTGACGCTGGCCTGACGCCAGAGTGTATCGGTCTGCGGCTTTTTCGTAGTAGGCAGCCTCTTCGCTGAGATATCCTTCAATCCTTCCGGAACCAGATTCACTAATCTTGGCGGCGGATGCTAAAGCGACAAACGGAGTCTTTACACCGAGGCCACCATAAGATTGCGGGAGGTAGATGATGGGCTCAAGATCAAAAGACATACGCTCCAGACCACATTTCAGATGGGGGTTGAGCATCTTCACAACGTATGTGGTCAAGTCACTACCACCAAGTACGATAGAGTGGATACGTCTGTAAGCGGACTTGACGGCATCGCGATGTGCTGCGTCAAACACATTGGCAAGAGGCCCGAAGAGCTGTGCTGCGTAGGTACCGACACTGTCATTCCATTCGCGAATCCACTCCAGTACGGTTGAGCATGCTTTGAGCCTAGCTTTTACGTGGGTTGCGTATAGGGCGACTTTGATCTCATCCACGCTTAATTCCTCACTCTTATCGAAAGTCAGGGATTCCTGCGAGCCCATGGTCAAAAGTCCGATGGAGAGCCCGCCAATGGACGAGGTATTGCGCAGCTTCATCCCCATGATATCAGAGAAACGGGCAGCTTCTTGCTCGGCACTCTTGACCTGGTCCGCAATACCGACAAAGTAGCAGCGGTCATACAAACGGTACATGTACGACTTCGTCGCTTTGTGCGTGGCAAGATCGAGGAACAACAGCACAGCTTCGCTGAACAACATCTCCAGGCCATGAGCAACCGCTACTCCACTAGCAGGCGTTAGGAGTTTATCCACCTCACTGGCTGAACCTCGGATGCCCAGCTTGGGCTCCAGAGCACGAGTAAAGAACTCGAGGAAGACTTCCGGGACACCAAGAAACCTCAATGCGGTGATGATGGTTTGATGGGGAATTGTAGAGGCAACTGAGTCGAACTCCAAAGTTGTAGCGCACACCTTGCCATCGAACGCCTTTCGAAGTTTGCATTCCACAGCGAGAGTCTTGATCAATCTTGCTTGTACGTCTTCGGACGAAACAATCTTGGGTACTTCGCCGTCTTTGTGAGGGAGACGCGACATGAAGAAATGCTGTTTGTAGTTGTCACTTCGAAGACTTTCTACATCCATCGGCACAGCTGGCGGTGGCTGTGGAGGTGCCGGGTGCATTATGGGATACATCTTCTCATCACTCCTCTTCTTCTTTCGACTACCCTTTCTGCTGTTGTACAGAGGTAGACCAGGGGGAGGAGGAGGTATTGATTGGAACACGTAAGGTAAGGGTGGCGGTGGTGGCGACAGATAATCCCCACATGCAAGACGAGGTGTGTCGAAGAAGAAAGCACGTTTGTCGAGCTCCGCTTCTGCCAACAGAGCACAGCGAAACAGACCCGACTCGTGAACGAATTCTTTCAGACACTCGTTCAACTTCACGGCCCACCCAATCGCACAGCAATGCAGGAACAACATGTCGATAATGTCTACCTCGACGTGAACGTAATGCTGGCCGCTCTTCGTTTTGCGCACTTCGACTGGCAAGCCCGCCTCCGCGTTTCTGTAATTCCAGTCACGATAGCTCATCATGTTCAAGGTCGCGACAAGCTCTCGTAATGCATCGGGTGACTGCAGATACCCTGCGAGGGTAGCTCTTCGCTCGGGGCTGATCCGTTCCGACTTCATCAAGTCCGACATTATCCACGTCAAGCACTCCTCATCTACCTCAATCTCTCCGCTGCTCAGATCGTCTCCGTATGCTTGCATCCCGTCTCGGATCGATTGTAGGTGTTCGTCTTCGGACGTGAACAAGCTCGAAAGATAGGTCTCGATCGATTGGTTGTCCACGTTTGTAGCCTGGGAACAGGCTTTCTCGAACTTTTCGAGAACTTCTTCGCTTTCGTTATCGACTACTTCGAAATCGTCATCGTCGTCTGGTGCTACAGTCTCGAGCTTAGTAGCCGCCGTTTCGATTTTAGCCGCGTTTGTAGCTTCCTTGATGAGCTGTGCGTGTAGACATGACACCTCCATGCGGTTGCGAAACCTGCTCAGTTTATTGCGGAGGCTCTTCTCTAGCCTCAACAGCTTCTTCTCGGATATCGCACCGTCATCCTTGGCTTGTTCGATGCATCGTTTAATAGTCTCTGTCAACCAATCGCCGTCCTCTTCGTCAAGCTTTGGCTCCAGATTCTTCACTCCGTTCAGCAGCCTATCAAGACGTACGATAACACTTGGCTGATCAGACTCCACGGCTTCAGAGAGGTAGCGCCGCTCGAAAGACTTCTTGGTGCGTTCGAGCTCTTCGAGGCGATGCTCGACCGCCTGTTGGACGATAGGCGTCAAGGTGGTCGACGACATTGTGTGCTCTTGAGATGCCAGGTTTGAGCGAGTTGCTGGCAGCCACAGCTAGATATGAATGCTAGGAGCTGTCATCAGCCTGCCCCTTCTGCGCAACCGAATCCTGAGCAACCACGTAGGCAGCTGCATGTTGGGAGAGCCACCAGGCATCATTTGTTTCACGGGCAAATGCGATAGAAGTCTCGGGATACACAAGATTACTGTGCATGGTGTGGCAGGTCAAAGATGACGTTCATCCAGTCGTGACTGCCGTCGCGTCCGCAATCGGGTTAGCTTCAAAAACCCCCCCGCACTCTTCACCGGTCACGATCATTGCGCAATGTTCCAAGGTTCTGTCCTCGCTAGAGCTGTAATGCCAACGAAGAGCACTGCCGACGCTCAATGTCTCGATCCTATAGGTGCTCCTGAGTTGACGAGAGCCATCATACTCCATTCTGTCGCAATATCACACTGCGCAAGCTAGCGAGTACATCATTGCATTCGCGCGTCCATCAGCGGCCGATATGCCACAAAGCCTAGCAAATTCGCCATGACCTCCGACGCCGCCTCCTTACCCACGCTATGCGATGTTTGCGAAGACACCTTTAGCCGGATGCTGAATTCCTCAGAGAAAAGATTTGTCCATCAGTTTTCGCATGCGAACCTTGCCCGCTCTGCAGCCGATGACTGTTTGATATGCTCTGTCATTATCGGAAGCATCGACGAGTCGAACCATCAGCTCGGAGAGCATCCTCCTTGCCCACTGACCTCCTGGATCTTGCACAGCGGAGCGGACAGAAAGAAATCCATGCAGGTCGAACTATCGCTGGACCATCGTGACGATGACTGCGAGAATTGTTACGATTCGGATGATGTACATTTGGTCGGGTTTTATGATTTCACACCGGTTACTATCCGCGCTCGCTTGGGCGATAGGCAAGAACCGCAGTTCCCGACAGTCTTTTCAGCCTACACAGACTCCGCGGAGACGACATCGCATATCCTCAACTGGATCGAAATATGCGAGAACACCCACGATATTTGCAAAGAAGGGCGCGAAAACATGTGGATGCCATCGCGATTGCTGGAGATCAGTGGAGTTCGCGACGACCTACAGTTACGTTTACGAGATCGCTCCGAGCTACAAAGCGGTCGCTACTGTACCCTCAGTCATTGCTGGGGTGCCCCCGATGTGCAGAGTCTGAAGCTGACCACCGGTTCCCTCAGCTCTTTCCGCAACGGGATTGCCGCGTCTAATCTGAAACATACTTTCAAGCAAATGGCCGACCTTACGTGGCAACTAGGTGTGCGTCTAATGTGGATCGATTGTATGTGCATTGTCCAGGACAATACCCAAGACTGGAGAAACGAATCTGCCATGATGGGAAAGGTCTACGCCAATAGCTGGCTCAATGTTTCTGCAGCTTCAAGCCGTACAGGATTGTACGCCGAGCGATACGCTTCATGTGACGTCGCCCACTTTCGTACACGGCATGATCAAAGCGGAGAAGCGATTACATGGACAGTGACCAATTCAGAGGAATGGTGTGGCGGTGTCGAATTGGCACCTGTCAACAAAAGAGCCTGGGTATTGCAAGAACGGATCTTATCACCTCGCATCGTGCATATGTCCTCGGATCAGGTATTATGGGAGTGCAGACATCTCCAGGCCTCGGAACACCTGCCTTACGGTGGACATACGTATGAAAAGCAATCCGCCAGCCGCGGTACAATAAAGCGCATATGCTATGGAAGTCGAGACAAAGACAATGACGATGCCTGCGTAGATTGGCAGCATCTTGTGGAGATGTACTCTTATTGCGGTCTCACATTCGAGACGGATAGACTGATCGCATTGTCGGGCATAGCATCTATGGTTCACAAGAGAACACAGTGCGAATATCTGGCGGGTATCTGGAGGAAAACCCTGCCTATAAGTCTCCTGTGGCGTAAGTGGTGGCCTACGGCCACTGAAACAGCCGCGAAGACAATGATAGACGTAGATGGCTCACTAAAATACGTCGCCCCATCTTGGAGCTGGGCATCAGCAATAACAAGTATTAATTGGACACGGTCCAAAGGGAACTCCTGGATGTGTGCCACCGTACGGAGATGTGAGATATCATTAGCAAATCCAGCAGACAAGTTCGGCGCAGTATCGGCCGGGATGATAGAATTGCGAGCACCACTGGGAACCTTGAATTGGATCGGGAGACATCGCAATATTTTTGACGGAACGCACGTTATCGTTGTCATGGACATAGAACTATCGATACTTACGGATTCTGGCAAACCTGAAGTTGTCGCGCAATGGTCATCAATACCTGAAGGAAAAGAGTTTCTTTTCATCGATCGAGAAGAACACCTAGACCTCCGCACGGCATACTTCACAGTGGTACGCGCTCAATCGGAAGCCCCCCAACACCGATTGGAGAGTGATACCTGGGTTCCTGGCTACAACGTTGAAGGACTTCTACTCAAACGCCTCCCGTGCACGCGGTATGTTCGAATAGGAGTTGCATTTTTGGAATTTGATACGGAGCAAGACTTTATCAGCAAGATGCCAAAACATGATATAACAATCATTTGAAGAGGAGAGATCTAGCGCTGTAGATGATGTGTGTGAGCTGCACACATACCGAGGCTACTGCTTGAGGAGCTCGAGACGCGTCCGACGTACATCGCAATTGTTGCAGATAGCAGATAACGAACATGCAATTCATTTCGCAATGACGAAAGTCTATCATCTGAGCCATCGGGAAGAAAGTTCAAGAACGATTCCTCATGTCATACCGTATCATGAACGCCATATCATAACCAACCCTCAACACCAAAAAACACCACCTTCCCCTCACCCCCCATCAACGCCGCCCATAAGCACCCCCCTCCTCCCTCCTCTCCGTCCTCTTAACCGCCTTAAACCCCAAACTCCCCGCCTTCCTCCTCCTCCCCTCCTCCAGCACCTCTTCCCTATCCCCATCCTCCCCATCCAACACCTTCCTCCTCCCATACAACTCCATATCCTTAGCATCATCATCATGCCTGCGATCATACTCGCTCTCCCTACTAAACAACGCCATCATATCCTTCATGGTCAGATTCTTGATCGCTTTACCACCTTCGATGGCGGCGTTGGCGAGTTTACGCTTGGCTTCCTGCAGCTCGAGGATGCGTTCTTCGACGGAGTTGTGGATGGAGAGGCGGTAGACGGTTACGTCGACGGTTTGGTTGAGGCGGTGGACGCGGTCTATGGCTTGTTCTTCCACGAACTGTTGGATTTGTAAGTTAGCAATTGACTTTTGAGGGTATTGCGAAAGAAACGGGATAGGGGGTAGGGGATAGAAAGAGACGGGGGATGGGGGAAGATGAGGAGGAGAGGAGGAGAGAAGGAGGGGAGATGAGGAGAACGCAGGGTTTAAAGGAGGCCTTGATGAAGACTTCCACCACCACCCCTCCTCCTCCCCGCCGCCTCCCCTCCGCCTCCCCCACCCACCCAGGTGTGGGGCTACGTACAGGATTCCAAAACGGCTCCATAATAACCACCCGACTAGCAGCCGTGAGATTAAGCCCCAGACTCCCGCACTTCAAACTACACAGCAAAACTCTTGTCCTCTTATCTTCACGCAGCTTCTGCAGACTGGCTTCGCGGAGGTCGTTGCGCATGCTGCCGTCGTAGCGGGTGAAGTTGTAGCCTGCGCGCTTGAGGAAGGGCTCGATGAGGTCGAGCATGGATGTGAATTGGGAGAAGACGATCACTTTGTGTTCGCCTGTTTCTTTTTCGAGGATGGCGAGGAGTTGGCGGATTTTGGTGGAGGGGACGAGGGAGGAGGCGTTGTAGGAAGACTCTGAGGAAGGGGAGTCTGGGTCTGAGTCGGAGTCTTCGGAGTCGGTTGCAGAGTCGTCTGAGCCACCATCACTGCCGCTGCCGCTCTCGCTGTCGGCCTCTTCGTCGTCTTCCGAGTCGAGGCTGATGACGTTTTGTGGCTTCTTAGCGAGCTTCTTACGAGCAACAGGCGCACCGTCCTCGCTGTCGGTATCGTGAACGACGAACGAGTCGAGGTTGCTCTTGCTCTCGTCCTCAGTCTCAGATGCGTCAGAGTCTACGGTAGCAAGAGTATCGCCACCGCCTTCTGCATTTTCATCGTCGGTACCGCCAGCCTTACCCAGGTCTTCAGCCTGCTGTTGATCTTCAGGGACGAGCCACTCGCCCTCCTCTTCTTCGTCATCGCTGTCGACAACGACGCGACGGTTGCGAGAATGTTTGGCAGCGGTTGATTGTGGCGCCTCTTCTTCGTCATCGGAGTCCAAGACTGGTTTCGGCTGCCGATGCTTCTTGATCTTGCCGTCCTTGTGCTTGTGTTTACGGTGTTTCTTCGACTTGTGCCTATGTATAGTTAGCATAATCCATGAATGTAACTTCGCTAGATGCCGACTTACTTCTTCTTGACAGACCCGTTCAGATCTTCCTCGCACTCTGTACAACGTACTCCGCCAGCAGCTGTATTATCACTGTTAAGTGTATTCTGACAGATATCACACCGCTTAGTCGCAACGCTGAGGCCGCCCAAGAGGTCCGCAAGGTCATCGGCGTCGTCCTTGGCTGCTTTGCGGGGAGTTTGAAGACCAGCTGCAGCGTTTGACTTCGAGCCGGTTGTCAAAGCATCCTTATCATCCTTGACGTTGCTCTTCGTCAGGTTGGGATGGTTGCAAGCCTGGCGCAGACGAAGTAGCAACACCAACGCCCCAATGTAATCCTGCTTCTCACCGCCCATCATCTCATCAAGACGAGCTTGTGTGCGGTCTCGTAACCGGTCGTAGAAGATGCGCTCCTTGTTCGTGAACTCTCCTATAATGGTCTCGACGTTTCGCGCAACGATGTGGAAGGCCGGGCGCTCCTCGCCCTCCTTGGCTTTGCCGCCAAAGTTCAACGCACCCTCCTTCCGTAGCACATCCTTTGTACGCCGCTTCATGAAAGCGCGCAAGAAGACTTGGAGGCGTTTCATGGCAAGATTGCCGCGACCGTTCTTCATTGGCTGCGCGATGGACTCCTTCCAAGAAGAGAGCTCACAGTACGGTTGGATGCGGAGGAACTTAATCAGACTCTGTAGCTCGTCGATGTTATTCTGCATCGGTGTACCAGTAAGGCACCATCGGTAGTGTGAACGAAGCTCGTAGCAAGCCTTTGCCATCTTCGTTGTGCGGTTTTTAATGGTATGTGCCTCGTCCAGCATGATGCGATACCAAGAGACGGCGAAGCAGCCCTTCTTCAGACCATCAGGGCCATCACCACACTTCGCGAAGTCGGTAGCCAAGCTGTTGAAGGTAGTGATGACGACGTCGTACTGTTTCAGCTTCTCAGCGGACTCTGTACGATTGGGGCCGTGGTGTACGAGGACTTTGAGGGCGTGCGACTTGGCGACCTTGCTCTTGATCTCAGCCTCCCACTGCTTGATCAGAGCCAGAGGAGCGATGACAAGAGTGCCTTTGCCGGTGGAGTCGGAGATCTTGTTCTTCTTGTTCTCAGGCTCAACACCCTTCTCCGGTCGAGGGTTGGAAAGAATGAGGGCGAGGGATTGCACGGTCTTTCCCAGACCCATATCATCTGCCAATATACCGCCCTTGGGCAGCTTGGCCTTCTTGTTGTGATTTCCTGTCTCCTTCTCGATCATCCACGCGACACCGTCGACTTGATGAGGCAGCAGCTTCACCTTAAGACCCTCGACCGTTCCATCGTCTTCTTCCTCTTCCTCTTCTGGTTCAGCCTCTGCCTTGGCCTCTTCGTCCTTGACGGCGAGCGCTTGTAGTCGGTCCGCCAGGGAATTGCCAGCGTCATCCTCTTGCTGCTTCTTCTTCTTACGAAGTCGCGTCCTGGGGATCTTCTCGTCTTCCTCGAAAGCACCCTCAAGCAGCGCTTTGATGTTCTCGCTTGCCGCACCAGAGTCGACATACGCGTACGGGTCGGGCTCGCCGAACCGTCCACCCTCGGCTCGAATAGCCGCGTCTGGGTCGAAGTTGTCTTCATCGTCCAATATGATTGTCTGACGCGCCTGTTGTAGCGGGTTGTGCATGCCCTTGTTCAACGGTTGAAAGCCATCAGCGTGGCCCATGGACGAGTAAATCGGTCGCGGGGGAGGATGGCTGGTCTTTGGTGGTGGGTTGTATGGCCGTGGAATGGGTACTGAGGCGCCTTGAGACGGGCGGGGCTGAAACTGCGAGGCATCGATTTCAAAGATGTCGGAACCGGTAGATGAGGTAGACGCTGTGCTATAGCGCGAACCTGACTGTGCGGAGGGCACTTTGAAAGGTCGGTTGAGTGTATCCCTGCTACCGCTCGAGGCTGAGCTCTGGGACGGTCTAGAAGGCGCCGAGTATTGAGACGGTAGCTTGGTCGTCTGGCTGTGTTCGGGCCGCATCTGGCCTGGCTTGGGTTTGTTGAAGAGGTGTGCAAACTGCTCGCTCCGGTCCTTCTTCAGCGGGTTCCTCAGCGGGCTCGTCTCGCCAAACTGTGGAGCCAGGTTTCGTAGGTCTTGCAGAGGCTTTGGCGGCGCCGCTGTTCCATCGCGTGGCGGTTGAGCCATGGGAGGCTCTCGCTCACGCACCATCTTGAGGCGGGACTGAAGGACTTCCTTCTGTGTGGGATGGCTCGCCGGGCTCTCGATGTCGTCAAAGAGATTGCTCGAGTCACCGAGCAAAGAGGTCGACTGTTCGTGAGGGTAGTCGCTATCGTCCGACGTGTAGGCGTGGGCGGTGGCCGCTGGGGTTTTGAGAGCAGGCTTCTGGGCGGAGGAAAGGGTGTCGATCGGTCGGAACGGCGCACGGTGTCTCCGCTGACTACTATGCATGGACTAGTGTCGTCTGGTCGCTCTGATAGTCTTATCGTGAGGTGTCTCACTTGTCGCGATGGAAGTGCCCCTCGTGTTGTTGCCAAATTAGGCGGCCGGCACAGTTGATGTTGCTAGGGCAAAGGGTAAAAGCGGGGCGTCTGACACGTGGGCCACGCGTAAACAACAACGCGCTATCACAGGATCTACCGCACGTGGAACTCAGGGTCTCCATCTATCTTCATCGAACACAGACCGTGCGTCTCGACGGCACGGTCTCACGACACTCGCCATTGGCATGGTTCAGTCGCAACAATGTACCACTACAAGTAAAACACTCCAGGTCCTAGTCTCAGAGATGCGTCGAAGAATGGCCATAGCAGTGGCACGGTTGGAAAGAAGTCATCCATGTAACTGGTAGTGCGCATGAAGGCTAAATTACAATAACAACAAGAATAAAGGAACTAACAGAGTTCCGATGTGCGGCCCTCACATCTTCACCCAAACGTCTTCCTGTTTCTGCCGCCTCTTCGCTTCGCGCGCAGCCAGTATGATCAATCCTCCTGCAACCAACACACTCCCCGAGAAGGCTTGCGCACCGGTATACGAGCCTCCACTCGACGTGATGATAGCACCACAGACAGGCGAGCCTATCAACGCGCCAACCCCAATAGCCGCGAACACAATGCCAAACGAAGCACCCATTTTCGACGTATCTGAGATGATGATCGGAACAATGGCCAGGGAGAGTGACTGAACTCCACCCACAGAAAGACTGTAGAAAGTTGTCCACACGTAGAGCCCGGGAGTCGAGTGTACCGGGACCCAGGTATACATGCAGAGTGCAGAGCAGAAGATGAATGTGATGTAGACATTCATCGTGCCGCAGTATCGGGCGATCAGACTGGGTAACAGTCGACCCGCAAACCCGATGCCGTTCAGAACGAGTGTGAGGTTAAGGGATTCGGTGTACGACATCCCCCGCTTCTCTCGCGCGTACGAGCTGAGGAAGAAGAACGGAAAGAATACTCCTAGGAAAGCCTGCAGATCTGTTAGCAAAAGCGTCTCTGTCATACGGACTTAGTAGGCCAAACACAACTTACCAAAAAAGACCCCACAAGCAGCAAAACAAACGCCGTCTCCCTAAACACACTCACATCCAAAAGCGGCCCCTTCTTCCTCGCCACCCTCCTCATCCTCCCACACCCCAACGCCACCGCAAAAGTCCCCAACTGAATAAACCCAATCGCCCTCAACGTCCACCCAAACCCCACACTCGGGAGCAACGTCCTCACCATACTCGGATAAACCAACCCGCCCGTCACACTCCCACACGCCGCAATCCCCGTAACAAGCGGCAACCTCCTCTTAAAATAACTCGTCACAAGCGTCGACATGGGGGTAAGCAAACACCCGTTCCCCAGGCCCGTACACACGCCTTGTGCGAGCAGGACTTGCCAGTATGTCTCGGACAGGGATGTCATGAATGTGCCTAGCACGACGAGAAAGGCGCCTGTGCAGGTGACGGAGCGGTAAAATCCGGCGTCTGTAAGGCGCCCGCTTATGATGCCGGTGAAGAAGAGGAGGAAGACGGCTAGGGAGCCGATCCACGCGATTGTGGAACGGGTTTGGTGGAGCGTGGTTACGTAGTAGGTTTGGAAGACGCCGA
The DNA here is from genome assembly GCF_024043175.1 of Alternaria infectoria. Classification (NCBI taxonomy): domain Eukaryota; kingdom Fungi; phylum Ascomycota; class Dothideomycetes; order Pleosporales; family Pleosporaceae; genus Alternaria; species Alternaria infectoria. The sequence continues at coordinate 82,696 of NW_026250726.1, read as the reverse complement.
AGGAGATTATCATGCCCCTGTGAAGGTGGTGGTTGTCAGCGAGGGTGGAGTGGGTGTGTGTAGGGAGGGGAGAGGGGGACGCACCATGTGTTCATGATTGCGAGGAAGAATGCGAGGACTGCTAGCCATGCTATTAAACCGCCTTCTGGTGGCTCTTGAGCGACAACTCCGTCGCCAGGTTGTTCCTCGATGCTTGTGCTTAAGGATGGTAGGGTGGCTGATTCGGTGTCTTCGTGTTTCGGTTCGCCATGATTTGGTGTTTCCGGAGAGAGTTTACCCTCATGGTCGTTCATGGTCTTTCTTCCAAACATCATGTTCTTACTTTGGTCAAGATTGCCAAGTAGAAAGTGTCGATCTTGGGATGCTCTAGCGGGTGCGTGATACCAACTATCAGGATACTCGAAACTATATATACTTTCCCATCACGGACATGCACGTACGAGATGAGAGATTTGTTCACTCATCGGCGAGCTCTAAGGATTGATAATCAGCATTAAAGGATGGTTCTGCCCGAAGATGAGCAAACTCCTGGTCTAGATGATCGTGGCGCTAGGCTGAATATGGTGTCAAAAGCCGACCCACTGCGTTTTTCATATACACAGCAGACGGTGTTTTGGTCGCTGGAAGAAATTGTGAGAGAGTGCAGAGATTTCTCGTTGGGTTGCGTTGCTGCTGCTGAGATGACGCGGGGTTTGGGTGGAAGAAATGTGATGATTGCTGTGATGCGCTGAAGGGGGAGACATGCGCGTGTTTCTTGGATCGTCTACCATTTGGCTTTCGATTTGGACAGGATACAGGTTTTTGAGATCAAAAGTCATTTTGGACACTTAAGAAATAGCGCAGATATATTCATCATCACTACAACATTCTACAACTCTCAAAACATGTAAGGCCCAACTACTACTACTACTACATCTCTAAACACACTATCGTAGCCTTCTTCCGCCTACAGCTCAAATAATCTCCACAGCCTCACCAGGCTTCAACCACCTCACCCTCTCCAAAACCCCCTCCTCCTCAAACTCCCTTGCAAGCCCGTCACCACCCTGCTTAAAATGATCCCACGACTCATAATGCATAGGCACCAACACATCAGCTTTTAGATCCTTAAGCAGATGAGCCGCTTGTCGACCATCCATAGTAATCTGCAAAGCATCGCCTGGCTGCCCCGGTTTACCTTCGTCGGTGAACTCATAGAAGGTCGCTTTACCGCAGTTCATGATAGCGACAGTGATGTGGTACTTTTCCGCAATCTTCGCGAGCTCTTCAATGTAGACTGTGTCGCCGGAGAAGTAGATTGCGTTTGGACGGCCGTCTGCTGCGACGCCGAAGTTTTCGGTGTGTAGAACGAAGCCGACGCATTCGTGTCCGGGCCAGTGCTTGCAGGGCGTAGCAGTGATGTGGAAAGTAGTCCCTGCGATCCGCACGTCTCTTTCTTGCCAGTCGCTGAAGCCGAGGACACTCGGACGCGGTGCGAGATTCTTCGCGCCATCGTTGGTGGTTACGACGTGGCGGCCGTCGACGAGTCGACGTCCTAAGTCATCGAGGTTGTCGGGGTGGTTCTCATGGCTTAGGAGGATGGCGTCGATGTGGGGTAGTTGGTCCAGTTTCAAAGCTGGGTCTTCATGGACTTTGAGGATGGCTGCGGATCCGTTGAACTCGGTGCCAGCGGGAGAGAAGAAGGGGTCGGTGAGGAAGGTGATGCCGTCGATGTCGAGGATGGCGGTGGCGGTGCCGATGTGGGTGATGGTGACTTTGTTCTTGAAGGTGGAGGCCGGCATGATTGTGATAGGGATATTGAACGTCCTTTGAACAGTAGAGTGATGATAGATCAGTACCTGGGTATCAATCTTCCATGCAGTGGAACGCAGTGGTTGGCTTTATACCAAGTCGCACCTTCAAAGAGAGCCATCGTGACATACGGCCTAGGGCAATTCGCACATCGGCGAACGGTGCGATGATTACTTGATCAGCAAAGTTAATAAGCATCAGAGAATTTTTCCATGATTTGATGAGTTCTGGTAGAGTGTAAAAACATAACGGACGATACCCGGGGTATTAGCGTTGTACCCGCAAGCGCTAAGCCGAACGAAGCAGCGAACTCCGACCCACATATCCTCCTCTCATTGGATAAACACAACACCTACATCATTGCTGGGCGCTGTCTCAGCTGCCACCCTCCGCGTTGCGTCAACGCATCCCTAGCTATTTCCATCCTATACCAGATTTCATGGTAGTGCCCCACCCTAGGCTATTCAATTCGGGAGTAAAACCCCGAAGCCAATCGATACCTTCCGGTTGCGGTAACATATCGCGTTCCCTCACGGACGCGTACCTCTGCCATGAAGGTCAGGAAAAAGAATCTCTGTGATACTTGCCGCAAACGAAAACTTCAGGTATGTTTGCGTGGTTCCCTACTTTCGGAGTATCGACTAATCTAATTCGTTATCGGAAAGTGCGATGGCAAGCGTCCAGCATGCACTCAATGTGTTTTCAGTAAGCGAACATGCGAAGGGTACCCGGACGCTTTATTTGTACCCTTCGACGCGACCAAAACGGCAGTAAAGCCAAGGGCGCGTCCGAAATCGGCTCCGCGGGCAAAGTTACCTCTCCCAGTGGATGCGCAATGTCCTTCCGATGCCGAATCGGGTTGTACTCAGGCTAAAGACGAGTCGACTAGACTTCCCCAGCAGGCCACCTTCACATCGAGCGACTTACCACCTTCGCATGGTGCTTATCCTCCAGATCCTTCCATCGTTCGAGAGAAAGTATCGTTGATCTTGCGCAATTTCATCCCCGTCCAAGAGCTACCATGTAATGCGACACATGCATCTGAACAATGCTCATGGTTTTGTGGCTCTTGGGCCAAGGCCCTCCCTGAACTGACTGCCGATATGACTGGACCGTATTCTCAGTGTTTATACTCGGCCGTGAGCGCTTTGGCACTTGCTATCACCGCTTATCGAGAGCGTAGAGACTGTCTCAACGCAGTAGTCGCGCAATACGAGGATAGTCTCCGTCTTTTGGGAGTAAGTCTTGCAGCTGTGGGAGACACATACAGAAGCGAACTTGTAGCTGCAGTTATGTGTTTGGCACTGACGGAGGTAATCTCGCCCATCTCTTCGACGACTGTCTTCTGATCTTTCTGGCGTTCTTCTGAAACGGTTAGTTCAATCAAAGGCTAATGACATATGACAGGTACTGTCGCCAACCCAAGAGTCAAGTTGGTTGATACATGTGGAAGGCGTCAGCAAGATGTTTCAACTCATGCCGCCAGAGCTTTTCGCATCGGGCATCGAGCATACTATGCTCATGGGCTTCAGACCGCTTTTAGTAAGTAACAACGCCACACGAGAAGACTTCATGATCTGACATGTCTACGCCCTAGGTGCTCAAAGCCTTCATACTTCGGAAATCGACATTCTTCGCAGATGGATCCTGGCTTACATTGCCCTTCCAACATCACAAAGGTGCCCCGTTACAAAGTCTCTTAGGTGTCGCAGCACACATTCCCGGTCTCCTGGAGAAGATCGACGTGGTACTGCCTACTTCCCCCAATGCCGCTGCCGTTGGCACGGCCGGCGCAGCCAACCTCCTCATCACAGAGCTCATGGGAAGCATATCCCAACTCAAAACCTGGCACAGCGGCTTTCTAGCAAACACCCTAGAACCAATATCCTGCCGACAGAGTGTAGAGCGCGATCTCGGCGGCACCTACGAGTCACTATGGTACCCAAGCCTCGGTATCGCCAATGTATTCGTCTACTTCTGGGCTTTCCAGCTCCTCTGCCTCAAGGAGATCCAGGGCCTGTTGAACCGGTTTCCGGGACTAAAGCATGTGGTGCATGATGATGCTGCATACAGCCCCGAAGCGCTGCGGGAGGAGTGTCTGGAGCTGAGTACTTGCATATACAAGAGCATGGAGTATCTACTACAGGAAGACTTTATGCTGTATGGTATTTCTTCAGCTGGTTTTCCGTTGAGTATGGCGTGTGAGGCGCTGCAGGCGGATGTTGATGGTCGAGCGATTATGGCGACGCTAGATCAGTCGATTATTACTCGGGCGAGGCTGAGAAACCTATGAGTCTGGTTATTTGAGCGTAGTTATGAGGGATTCAGAACCAACCAAACTGCATGAGAACTCTCGGTCCTAGTACAATAGTGTATTGTATTGGTAGAAACAAAACTAGGCGTACATTACAAGCAAACATCATCATGAACATCGTCATCCCTCTCCTCCCAACCATCAACCTATCAGTTATTACATTGCGCCCCGTCCGTCATGTTGATCTCAGTATAAACCAAATGATCCTGGTTGATAAAGCCCGTAGCACTTCCCTTGTTGCAATCCGGCGCTTCCTGGCCAAAGCAGCGGTACGTAGTTCCAGCACTCTGAGTACCTAGAATGGGTGCAGTGTTTTGCTCATAGATCTCAGTGCGCGTATGCACGAAACCCATAGGGGTGAGAGGCAACCCGGGGACACCGTCGATGCGATGCGTGATACGGATGAGAGTGCCGAGTTGGGTGTCGCTCGCGCCAGACAACTTGTCGGTGTAGTCGGCGTACTGTTGGTTGCCGACGCGCAGGGAGCCCATGGTGTATGCAATTTTGATTGGTATGCCGTTGGCTTTGAGGTCCGTGTAGGCGATACTTGCAAGTCCACCTCCTAGGCTGTGGCCGGTGATGATGGTGGAGTAGGACGGCTGCTCAGCACGTAGTTCCGCGAGGGCCTGGATAGCACCAGCTTGAACAGATCGCCAGCCTTTCAGAACACCGCCGTGGACTTGGCAGCCGGTGCAGCCAGGTGCAGAATCAAACGGCATGAAGAAAAAGTTGAAGTCTGTTCCGAAATCCTGTAGTGAAGATGACCCCGCGAAGGAGACGATGAATTCCTTGGCGGCGTCGTCTTGGAAGACGGCGACTTGGGTGTCGTTTACAACGTCGGACACGACTTTTCGGACAAGTTTTGATCCAAAGGGAGGGCTTTTGCATGTTCCGAAGCCGTAGACGAAGGTGGCGAGGGAGGCGACGGCGTATCTGGTGTATCGTTGTAGGACTGGGTAGAACTCGGGTTGGACTGCTGGGGGTAAGCAAGCGATCATGAGGATACAGTTGTTGTATCATACTGAGTTCCTTCGGCTTTGTCTGCCTATTGACGACTCCCCTAACATCTGTTGGGGCAGCCTGGACAAAGCGTGCGGCGAGAGCGGCAATGGCAAAGGTAGAGAGCTTCATGATGATGAGATGTCTTGATCCTCAACAACAAGTACCTCATCAAGGCGACAACGCATTATATACATACCCATCCCTACCACTGACTCCACTCACCTCTCTGAACGCTTCCGCCATTCCAAGGCACCTAGCACAACTTCCGGAATCAGCCATCCTGAGTCGTTCAAGCATCGCGCCGTGCAGATCCCAAGCTACCAGCTGTCAGGTACGCCGCACGACTCCGCCTAACAAGCTCCAACCCCGAACTCATCCTCCTCCTAAAAGGTTGAAGGTGGAGTCCGGTGGCGCAAACTAATCGCCGTGACAGGCTCGGACCTGCGCCCTGAGGTGTTCAGGGCACGTAGCGCCTGACCGATCGCCATGTTCGCACTTTGTTTTGCCGCTACGCCGCCGTGTTAGTGTATCGAAAACCACAATATACACTTCGGCAGCTTCGCTTTCGCTTTCACGCACGTGGATGATGCTGTGTGGTAAGCGGGAACGGCCGGCTGCGCGTGGTATTATGGAGATGGGGTGCATGTATGGGGGATCGCGCCAGGCTTCGTGGTGATCGACCCCGCACTGGTTTTCTCCGCTGTCTGCCGTCGCGTCGACTTGCCGTTGGGGCCTAGGTAACTTTCGCTTCACATGATTGCGATTGTACGACCGCACGGTAGTAGATACGGTGAAGACGAAAGTTTAGACTGTACCTGTCCAGTAACCCGTAGACACGTGCGAGGCGATTGGCATCTACCTAGGTACCGTACCATACTTGAACCGGATGCGACGGCGAGTTCCCCAGCGAACCCAACGGCGTGAAGCTAGAGGTTGCTCAGGACCTCGTTCCGGAAGCCTAGAGCTACATAGCAAGCATTCCCAGCGCCCAGATACCTAGGTACGTAGAATGTAATCAGACTCGACGTCGGAGCCTAGCAGGTTGAGGATCACAAATGTCATGCATGGATCGGAGGCTTCTCCTCCGTCTGACGAGTACCTAGGTACCTAGGCAGCGTCATTCATGGAATTTGGAAAAGGTAGTCGAGTACCTCGGCCTCTACGACATTAGAGAATGTGAAGTACCGCAATGGCTCGTTCGTTGTCTGACTCAGGGTTTGCATGTTGCTATACCATTTTCTGTCCCTGCGTAGCTTGGGGAACAGCCGGGCGACCTCAGCGAAGATCACCTCGCATGAATCTACCTCAGCGACACTCCTCTCCATCCCAACAACAATGACCCCACACATCTCATCTCCATCATTCACACACCATTCAACGGTTCGGAGGAAACTCTAGCTACCGTCACTATCAAACCACCCATATAAGGTTGCCCACAAGTTTGCTGCCCGTAGAGCGGGTGTTCCGCGTTTCAGCACCTCACGGCTGCGACATGCACGTCATTCTCATTGCGTTCACTTCCAGCTCTCGCATGTCATCGGCGGAGAAACTTTCAACTGAATACCAGACATCGTCATCTGGGTGTCCGCGAAATAATGCGTTCACCATGGCGTGGTGGATCAAGAGAACATTGGAGATAGTTTCGGACAAGAGTGGCTGATTGGGTTACGTTTGACAGGAGCGGAGAGTGACTAGAGCAGGTAACAAGAGACCTTAATTAACCTATCCCGCGTAGCAACGTACAGTTTCAACGATGAGCGCTGTAAAAAAGACTAGGCTACTGTCTGCATCGAAGGGGCATATGCCGTGTAGGATCAAATTCTGGAACTGTCGCGAGACCTTGACGTCCGCCTGTTATATAAGCTTAGCCGGACTGAAAAGTTGGGTGACATGACAGCTGTAAACACGTTTTTGGGGTTTGGATGTGATATGGTGTGGGTGCGGTACACGATCTAGCATGCGTACCTTGCATTTCAATGACTAGCTACCTGTAGCTGCGCTGCTTTCTCCGCTAATACCGGTCTTACTCCAAGAAAGGATCATGATACAACTCATGTAGAGGCGTGAAATCATAGTCCTCAGTGTCGAGTTCTCCCTGGACGAGACTTTTGGCATAAGATTTCCAAGCGTATTTCGGTTGACCCCCCAACTCAGTGCCAATGCGGTAAGCCTCCTCTTCGAACTCCTTCAGACTGCCTATAGGGCAAGACAGCCGCACTGTAGAATCGCCAGACAAAATCAGCCGTACGGAGGTAACAAGGCGCCATTCATGGCGTTTCTCGAAACTGAGATAGTAGGCCTCCGGGAAAGCCGATCTGAGAGAGGGAGGGTTGTCAGTCTGGTGATATTGACGTTTATATGCAAGAGAAAGCGCCGCAAGCGATTTGATGGCATTCCATACGCGCTGGGCGGTCTTGAAATTTGCTTCGAGATGGAGGGCATAAGCAAATGGGGGCATTCCAGCGTGTCGTAAATCCATCGCCTCGATGATCCAGTCAATGATCTTGAACACAGCGCGGAACAGCGGGCATGTCGGCCTTTCTTGTAGCGAAGGTATTCGAGAAGCATTGATCCATCCAAGCACCGCGTGAGAATTCAGGAAGCTTCCGTGATGCGTCAGTATAGAACGTCAGATTGCAGACTTGGGGTTTGACTCACATGGCACTCCACATGTCAACACGATGAACAACGCGTAACCGCGGAAGATCTTTCAAGTAAGGAATGAGACCGTGCGCATGGCATCGTGGTAACGAAGAACATTTGCGATCTTCGCGTATGTCTAGATGACGTAACCGGGACCGCTGAAGGTGTGACAGCGTGCCGAGAAAGCGAATGCTCTGCGAGGCGGCCGACTCATAATATCGGAGCTCTTTCCCACCATCGAGATCTACTGCTCCGTGACTTCCGTTTGAAAGAAACGCCAAGAGGTCGCTCGCCTCTTTGATCTGCACAGCTGTAGGCGTTACCCAAGGTGGCCATTGTGTGGAGGAGAATGTTGAAGATGCGATCTCAAATGCGCTCCTACGCACATGGTCCGTAAAATAAATCCAACTCCTGATGTAGTAGGGCCACCTGATAAGATTCCATGATCTGAGCCATTGGGGAAGACCGAAATGAGAACATATATACTCAAGTGCGTCTCGTAGGGCTAGGCGGTCCGCGTAACTCACTACGTGTATAGTTCCTACTGCGGTGTCTGGAAGATCGTAGTGTCGTTTCTTCATTTGTACCCACAATTGGAGTTGAGCACGAATACCACTCTGAGGATACTGTTTGGAGATGTATTCAGTCAGTTCCTCGGCACCTGCGAAGAATAGTCAGTTGGTGACTAGTCCGTTCATGTGTTTGCATTTGTGTATGAAGATCGACCTACCATATGCATCGATTGCTATGCGAAAAGCACCAATCTTCTGCTGACCCAGTCGACGTAAGACACCGTTGTAATGGCTAACTGTAGACTGCAACGACGATCCAATCACGCCCTCTACTCCTGTAATAACTGCGATATGCGTTTTGAATTTGATGGTGTTTTCACTAAAAGTGAATTCTGTTGCCTCCGCCGCGACTTGCTTGCAAGTATATAGGAGTGCGACGTCGATAGCTGTGCCGTCAAGGTAGCGTAGTGTGTTGGTATCTGGATGATGATGGTAGCCGTCGTCGCCGATGAAGTAGTGAGTATAGATCTCGTCGCGAAGTTCCCGAGGCATGCGAAGAAGATGGCAGGTCTGAGGCTGCGAAGCTGCCATGGTGTAGAGCTGGTAGTCGGACGGATGGCGAAATCTAAATAAAGGGAAAAGAGATCAGTACATATGAACAAGGTCTTCAAGCGCGTTCCACGGTTGGGAACAAACTCTCTGCCAGGTGGCCTTAGGCAGCAGCATTGCCAAAGTGTGGTACTGAATTTTGCAACCTATGTTTTCGCGGCGCTGAAACCATGGATAGCCGAAGAACAAAGTTTCAAAAATGGGTGCCTGAATCGGTGCGCCTTTCGGATGCGTGATGTGTATTCCTTCGTGCGCAAGATGCACCTACGCTTGGTATAATGCTGGTTCGACCAATCGTCGTGGCACAACGCCAACACATGTAGTATACATCCACCAAACCGCGACCCACGCTCACTTGCCGCCCACCCTCTTGTTCTTGAGCTTGATGGTCTCTCCGTTAACGAAGATACCCTTGCCCTTGTACGGTTCCGGTACCCTCCAACTCCTTATCTTGGCTGCGAACTGCATGACCACCTCCTTCTCCGGCCCCTCCAACAGTAAACGTGTCGGCTGCGGTGTGCTTGCAGTGACGCCCTTGGGTATCGCCAGTTCGACTGGATGTGTGTATCCGACCTTCAAGTTGACAAACTTCTGGCCGGGGAATTCAGACTTTACAGTAGTTGCACTGTCTTCGACGGAGGCACGGTAACCGACACCGTTGAAGCGGAGAATCGCGCTGTGTCCTTCGCTGACACCGAGGATGTGGTTCTGGAGGTATGCGCGGGTGGTGCCTGGATCTGTGTCAGCGAATTGCGCAGCCTGTGGTGATTGCAGCACTCTTACCCCACATTGCCTTTTGTTTTGCATCTTTCGCGTCTTCGATTGTCAACGTCGGCCCGCCCAATGCCGGGTCCTGGTTGATATTGACGTATGGCGGGATGGCCATTGAAAGCTCGCCGAGTGGTCCCTTGATGTGTACTGTAGACATAGCCTGCACTCTCGCACTTCTCGCCTTAGCGGGAGGCGCGACCACCTGGAACGTGACTCCCTGGGGTATTGAGAGCGGTAAAGACCCGATCTTGGATTGACATGATGCCGTCGAGGTAAAGGTCCTGGTCGGCGCGGGCCTGGAGAATACGGGCAGCAGGAAAGTCGGTATTGAGTCGCTGCTCTGGCTCGAGGCCTTTGCGAAGCTTTGGGCGCACCGCCGTCGTGCTGGGGCGAACATGTTGATTTGATGCCGGCAATGATTATCGCGAGAGTTTTCGGAATCTCCAACTCGCTGCTAGCTCATCCGGTCTCGTGATAGCGCGTCATCGACGTCTCTGATTGGTTGGGCGGTCGCACCTTCCCCCACGAACACCCCTCAACACCACAACACTCCAGCCGTCATCACTCCCTGGGAAACATGCTGTGCTATGCAACTTTCAATTCCGATGCTTAATGCCTTCGACCGACAGCTCTCTCACTCCGGAATGTGCCTCTTGATCGTCGACTAACAGCGCGTGCTCTTACCACAGATTTGGCCTCACCTTCCTGTCGCGGCAGGCGTCATGCTTCAGGCTCTTCAACGCTGCGTCTCCTTTGCTCTCTCACTATATCGTGAACTCACATGGCCGATACTAACAGAGATCTTACCGTCCTTGACCTCTCGCCTTCTCCTGTTCCTCTACTTTCTTCTACTTCCTGGTGCCTGCTTTATCCGGCCAGCTTTCCGTGCCGTGCTTTCGATAACCCTGACTGCTCACCAGCGAACCGCCCATATGGAATTCCAACATAAACTCATCAAGGCGAAGCTGATCACAATGGGGCTCTTCCTCCTGCCTACAGTATCCCCTCATTACCACTCCCCGCCGGCAAATGCAGCCCCAACAGTCAACGTGGATTCCTTGTTCCAGTACACAACATCCAGGAACCACAAAGTGATAACACAAGCAGTCGACTTCGTTGTTTCCATGCAGACAGCACCGACTTGCACTCGCATGGCTGCTTCTCACCTGATGAACGAGTGCAAACTCCTGGAGCATGCACCGGATTTCGCTAAATCTCGTCCGGAAGCGTATCTGGACAACGTCAAAACCGAGTACGCCGCTAAACTAGCTGTATGCGAACTCCTCAGTGCTCAGCCAGTGAACCCAACACCACCGGCAAACTGCGACATCCTCGTTCCGGCATCCAGGCATTGCGGCAAAGGCGGTAGCTGGTGGCACGCTCGGCCGGAAGTTCCTAGCGAGAAGCAATGCTACCCCGACTTCAAAGAGTACCAATACACCCAATGCTTGAAGAGTCTTCAATCCACCCCTCAGTACTGGACATCGTTCAGCAACGCCCGCCAGAATGCAGTGGTCATGTGTCAAGCCAGCAGAGATGTCATCGAGCGAGAGAACCACCTCGAGATATTCAAGAACCTGACCCAGGTTCTGGGCGATGTAACATCGAACATGCAGAAGACGACCGAAGAGTATGAGTCTTTGATTCGTGAGCAGAGGCAGTACTCTGAGGAAGCTCGCGACTCTCATCAGCAGCTCAAAGAAGACATCCAGGCGGTTCAGGAGAAGGCCGTCGCCACTGTGGGTGCGCTGGATGACAAGTTCCGTACTTTCATGGAGGTGTCAATTTCGGATCTCATCACGGCTCTAGCCGAGAGTCAGAGCAACGAGATTGATCAGATCCATGAGAAGATGCAGGATTTCTCGCAAGAGTTGATGCTTGAAAGCTCACAGCTTGCCAAACACTTCACTGGTGAACTCCAACAATTCCATGATCTAGCCAGGATGAGCATCCAATCCAACCACGAGGCGCAAGTCGACAGCTACACTGTTCTAGCAAGCTACATGGGCGTCACACAGGATACCATCAACCGAACGAACGATATCGCAGATCGCTCTCTTTCCACAGTCGACAGTATTGCGCAACGTCTGGACATTTTCGAGACGCAGACTGAGCACATTGCCGAAGGTTTCGCTTTCCTAAGTGCGATACCAGCACTTGTCACACTACTCGTCCGCAGCTTCATAGCCATGGTCGGTACACTATTCATCTTCACTGTCCTGTACAAGCTCAACGCAAAGCTCGCGGCCTACACTGCCGGCGCATGCAGTTCTGCTTTCCTCCTGCATGCATGCGGTATTTTCGACTGGCTCGGCGATCTTCCCTCCCGCGTCGCAAAGATCCACGACCGACCTCCTCTTGCGACTGTCGCTAGCATGTCATCCTGGCAGAAAGGCGCAGGCTTCGTCCTTTTACTCTGGCTCGCCGCCTATCCGGTATGCCGCATCAACGCCTACCTCGGAAGTCTCATTGCTGCGACCTTGAAGCGGCTTCTCAGCCCATTCTGGATCAGCGAGTACAGCAACGAGAACGGCACGGGCTTTCTGCCGAGCGTCGAGATTCCCGCTGCGTATCCTTGTCGCGCGGATGACCGATATCGAAGAGATGATATCGGTTATCGCAACTATCCGAAGTACTCGAAATCGGACTCACCGCCCAGCGACATGTAGCAACCAGTGCGTGCGCGACGGGCTGTCTGGAGTCCTCGGCATCAACGTCTCCATATTATCAGCACATTTACGACATATATCTCTAAACGGCTTCTCAGAAAGCGTTATTTGTACCAAGAAGCATCTTTCATCTGACGATACATGTTCAGCTCGATATGCCCTTGACCCTTCTTACCGTTCTACGACAGCATTTCCACGGCGTTGGAGCAATATTTCACATCTTACTTGGTGATCTCAACATATTATGTCAGCAAAAAGGCGGAGTGGAGGAAACTGGGTAGCTTGGCGCATGGATGGCAGAGACCTGTATATATATCCTTCAATATCGTCAACTCATAGTCTATCACTATATAAGTCCAAATCCCATGGGTAATAATGTGATCTACTTCGTTTACCACGTGCCACACAACCCAATCATCAATCCTCCTCATCATCCGGCAACTCCTGAATCCTCCCCGACCGATACGCCTCCTCAACCGGATTCTGCACATCCATCACACCCGTCGCTTTCAACCTCTCAAACAGCACAAACAACCTCTCAGCCTCCCTCTCCTTCTCCTCCTGACTCATAGGCTCCATCTCCACCTGCTCCTCCCTATCCAGCCTCTGCCCCGTAATCGGATTCACAGGTATACCCTCCCCATCACCACCCGCCTCCGTATTCGCCCTGACCAAATCCTCCGGCATGCTTATATTATTCGACATGAGAAATCCAGACGCATATCCATAGCCTACGTTATGAACAAATGTCGCTGGATCTTTATGCGAGAGCTCGAAGAGCATCGAAGAGATTGAGCCGCGAAGCGCGGGTGTCATTGCTGATGTAGACAAGTTGAGGAGGCGGGAGGAAAGTGTGTTTGATTTCCCGAGCGGCTTATCGCGTTCTTCGGTTGTGGGCAAGAGCATTTCCTCCATCGTCTTCTTCACGTCTTCGGGTGCGAATTCGTAGATGCGGCGGATGAGCGTTAGCACGGGGGCGACGGCGTCGTCGACTTCTTTGGGTGGGTAGGCGATGAGGGCGCGGGAGAGGATGCAGATTAGGTGTCTTGCATTCGTTCTCGGTTCGAAAGACGGGAAGACCGCTTTTTTGCCTTTTTCGCACTCTAGGTCGAGATGCAGGAGCACGTTGATTAGTTCGCGGGCTGGCACTGTTAGAGGTGGTTCGGTGACGCCGCGCCGGACGAGGATCTTGAAGACGGCAGGTATTGAGGGAGTGAAGTGGGGGCTGAGGTCGGTGTGGAAGTGGATTATGTTGAAGACGAGTTTGAGGGTTTCGGCGAGCGCCATGAGTTCCATGGGTTGGTTGTGTCCTTTTGCACCTGAGGGGGCGGACTTGGAGTAGCGCTGCGCATGGCGCGTTATGGCCGCGTTGATGCTGGAGGCTAGGTCGTTGGAGCGGACGAGTTGTGTGTAGTCGAGGGTTGTGTCGTAGGTTGTGAGGAAGAGGATGCGGGAGGCGAGGAACTCGTTGTCGATGCTTTCGCTCTGGGAGGTGTTAGCACGTAGCGTTGTGTCCCACCAGGTCGTCTGCTTACCTTCAGCTTCTCTGCTGCGTGTGGGCCATAGCCTAGATCAACGAGTATCTGGCGCGTCTTGGGTTGGAGGAGAAGGGCGTTGGCTATACACCGAAGAGCCTCTTGCGACGCGACAGTGGTTTCTCCGTCAAATGCATAGCGTCCTAGTGTCCGAAGGCCCTGTAACGGTCACTACGCCGTTCCCATCGCTCTGCGCAAAGTGTAGCGTACATCTTCCGTGAATATGGGATCGGAGTTCTCGACTGATCGGCCGTAGACTTTGAGTTGTTCGAGTAGCTGTTGCTTTTCTATCCATCCAGTCAGCGCAACGCATGCGTGTATAGGGTAGGAGACATGCGCTCAGTAGACAGCTTCTTCGCGTCCAGATCGGCTTTCAACTCGGAAAGGATTCTGGTGACGTCGTCGAGCTTTGCTGTCATACCGTTAGTAATGAGTCACGTGGAAGGTAGTCCTGCGCAGTAGTACTGACCTCTGCCCGTTCTTTGCGACAACATGGCGGTTGCGTTGCTGCACACGATCAGAGCGCATCACGTCACTCGGGGTGGAAGCTCGCGCTCGGAAAGCCCCACTATTGTGGGACCTGCATCACTGTCGCATTCAAGGGTCCGCATCAACAAGCAACGAACTACAACAGGTGCGGTAAAGCAAGTAGCCATAGTCTGTTCACGCATGCCTTGATTGTTTATCGTTTTTAGAACAGATAAAATTTCATCTGGTGTGATGCCCTTCAATACTGGGGCAGCATCATGTCATGACAGTACCTAGGTAACATTCAAATACGGAATACGTTGATTCATTGCTGCGTTCTCATCATACCAGAGAACATGATCATATGCGCTGAAGGACTTCTGCACATCAGACTGGCACAACAAAACATGTTTCGGACGCAGGGGGCGGGCGCTGGCTCGAGTGCCCGTCGTCCAGTGAATGGCGGTTAAGGTTAGCACTTTACGCGCACGAGGAGCGTCGCGCTAGACGCGTCGCCAACACCAACCTTTGACTTGTAGACCGGGGTAGTCGATCACCTCCACACGCTCGACACATTCACTCACGCATACCAGAGCGATGCCAGCGTCTTCTTGTGCTTTTATTCTCTTTTCTTGCTAGCGGTTCCCAGCATAGCCATGGTGTCGTCCAAATTCGAATCTCTCTCCGTGCGCCCTCCGACTCCACCCAAAGACCAAGAAGACACAGCCGCCGACGAGACGGTGCAATTCCTCCAAGATCCCTTTGGCGAGAAGCCAATCCCGCCTAGGCTCCGAGCAGCGAAGAGAGTGCCCAACACGCCCGAGCAATCGCCGTCGTCCGACATCGACATCCCCTCGAGTTCAGCCAGCGCACGGAAGAGAGTCAACTTCGAGCTGCAGCTATGCGACATACCCACCACCAAGGCAGTTGCGCAGTCCTGGACACCCACGCGTAGCTCACCGCTGAAGCCCCTCCCCCAGAACCGCCTCACCAAGCCGCTCAAATCGATCCTGAAGCCCTCCGACGGCACGCAGACACCTCCCGCAGAAGACGCTGCCAACCCGCTCAACTACAAGTCTTTCGCCGAGATGCTGGACGCGATAGTGAAGCTGCTCGCTTCTTCCGAGCGCGGAACCCGGTTAGACGCATACGGTTCTTTGCAGAGGACGATGCAGGCATACGACAAGATACCCGACCCTCACGCGCTGAAGCAGAAGATGTCCCTGTTGACCCAGTTCATACGGCGCGACATAACAGCTCCAGGCTTGGGTGGGACAGGGCTGGACTCACAGCTCATTGGACAGGCGATGAAGCTGCTCATGGCTCTGTTCCGCATCACCGACTTGATATCCGCCATGGACGAAGACTTCTGCTCCTTCATCATCGACCGCATCATCCGCGTAGCTTCCGATAGCTCCATGCCCAAGACTACCGTCAACACGCACCTGGCTGTCCTGATGCAGCAAAGTTTCCGGCCGAAGACCATGACTGCGACACGCGTCGAGAAGGTGCTCGAGGCACTAGACACCATCCACGAGCGAACATCGGGCCACGCGGTACAGGCATACAGGGTCCGGATATACAGGAAGCTGCTTCAGCAACGCCCGGACGTTATGATCAGGCATACCGAACGATGGTTCACGCATACTCTCAAAGCTCTGGTGTCGGTTCAGAAGGATATCAGCCAAAGCGCACTGGACACTGCAGTAACGGCTGCAAAGACCATTGGCCATGACCGACATGTCGCCAAATCCGTCTTGTCTGTCCTGAACCGGGTGAAGAGCGACGGAGGCACCATTGCTAGCGTTTTCGCAGCTGAACTGGATCGTATGCTCGGTGGTGATTACGCCGTCTTGGTGCCACAGATCGTGGCTGCTGTCACGGGTTTACTCAAAGACTCGCTTGACGCGTATGCAGGCTTGAAGGATTGGCTGGTCCTTATTAACAAGTGCCTGTCATCGGACAACGACCAAGTCCGATTATACTCCAATGTCGCCGTTGCCTTCCTGGCCTACTCTGTCAACTTTATGAACTTACCCGAAGAAAAGAAAGTCAAAGCCTGGTCGGGGATGTTCGTTAAAATCTCAGTACATGCACTGCAACGGAAGACCCCAGTAAAGAAAGCCGAGCGCGATGCTGTTTCATCCGCATACTTCACAATGCTGTATTATGCGTTTCGACCAGCAGCCTCTTTTGAACAATTTGACGGACATTGGACTGACTTCATAGCTGGCCTCTGGAGTCCAATAATCGCAAAGTCTGCTCCGCAGCACGTCATACCATGTCGGATTGTATCTGCTCTCTTGGATGGTTCTCGAAAACCTTGGAACGAGAATCGGGCGCTAGATCTTCGGCCACATGCCATGATCCAGCGAGGCGAGCTACCTCTAGTCGATCCTAAGTGGGTACGCAAGTCGATTGCTCTTGTACTGGAATTTGTTGAGGATATTCTAGAGGCTGCACTCAAGACCGAAAGCAAAGACCAGGAAGATGAACCGTTTCAGACGATGTGGACAGCAGTCATCAACTCTTTGGTGGAAGCAAGCAGCAAGGAGATCATGGCGTCAACAGAAACCAAAGATGCCATGGCACATATCATCAACCTGCTGCGTCGGATCTGGGACAGCCACACGGACAACATTGCGGTAGAACAGAAGAGGGAGGATCTTTGGGCAACCAAGTTCTGCTTCTTGATAGAGACGGTTGTGCAGAAGATGGGCGCTTTTCAGTTCGCAGACAAATGTCTCACACGCAACGCCGACAACGAGATCGAAGTCGCTTCGACACCATCACATCGATCACGGCACCAAGGCACCCGATCGTCCCCACTTCTTTTCCTGCTGGATCTTCTCGTTACACAATCAGAAGGAAAGCTAGCTGATCCTGTTCGACTCCGCGCAATGGACGTGATCATCGAGCCCTGTTTTGCTGCCCAAAACACTCGGTTGAGCAAGTTGGAGCTTCTTCGGGACTGTGCCGCGACGGTGGATGGCTCGCTGAAGGGTGCAGTGGCATCAGAGTTCTGGACGCGGATTGTGACCTTGCTCGATACCATGTTGCAAGACCAAACAGCCCCCTCAGGTGACCGCAGCGCTCGCTCATTGGGCAAAGAGTACGAGATTGTGGTCGAAATCCTCAGTCTGGGTTCTGCCTACTTGCTAGACAAGCCCGTCGGGCATCAGATTTTGTCGACTTTGGTCAGCACCGTCCGACGGGAAGCAGGAGAAGGTGCACTCGCACTCGCTGTCATTGAAAAGGTCTCTGAGCAAGTCCTGAAGCGGACACCCGACAAGGACAAAGCTTCCTGTCTGGCATACGCCAGCATTCTTCTCCGCAACCTACCAAAACAGATGAGCCGCAAAGTGATGGATCAAGGTCGGCAGAATCTCTGGCCTTCGAACACAGTTGCAAGGTCCCATGATATCGACCCTTATGTCCATCTTTACGGAGCCATCACTTCCGTAGGGTCAGCCGCTTACAGGAATCTTGACAAAGACGATGTAGAGCCTACTAAAGGCTTTCTTTCTGCGCTGAGCACCTCGGTCCAACACTGCTCGACGTCTCATCTCGCTGGGTATCTACGCAAGATACAAGATGCGATCCAGGTTTGGGTGGAAGATCCGGAGAAGAAGATGCAGAGCAAGGAAGAGCCACTGAAGGGCTTGCATCGTGAGGTACGTTCACCGTTAGCCGGAAGCTTGAGCAATTACTAACCATTCCCAGGTCATCAACATGTGGGAGGAAGTCAACAAAGCTATAGAGCGGTTACCGCGCAAAGACAGCCAAACACTACTTCACCTGCAAGCATTGGTGACCGCAGGCTTCTTAAGCAGACGCCGAAGCATCGTTAACATCTCTATTGCGACCTGGAATGCCACCTTTGGAAAAGAGGAGAGCTTGCGATACCCTACTCGACTCGAGCAGGCCCTGCGCCAATTACGGAACAGTGTCGAGCTTTCTCTTCCCTCACTGGAAGTCCGGGAAGACGATGCTGTGAGTGCAAATATCAGTACCTTCAAAACGTTATTAACGTCAAAACAGGAGAACAAGCTCTCGTTCTACGACTCCGACACGAGTGCGGACGAGGTCAAACGTGCATTCAAGAGCCCGCGAGTAAAAGCCTCGCCCTTCAAGATCTCCAAAGCGTCGCGGAGATCCAAGTCTCGGTCTCCAGCAGTACCAACTTCAGCCACCAGGAGAGTGCCCTCGCGACAAACGCCGAAGATTCGTCTCCGCCACGACGACTCTCAGATCAAATTTGAGCCCATCGTCTCCTCGCCATCGAACCCGTTTCAGCAGGAATCACAAGTATTGACCGACCGCCAAAAAGAGATGATCGATCGTCAAAGGCTCAGCACTGGTATATTTGCTAGAATGGGCGCGGTCTCACCACAGCCAGAGGATGTGCCGTCGCCGATGGAGATACACTCAGATGCGTTGACTGCAGATGATTTGCCAGGTACCGCCTCTCGGGCAACTCCACTTAAGGCTCTCGCAGCCATGGGCCCTATGGATGGCTACCTTGGGTCGTCGCCGACGCCACATTCGCGCAAGAATACTCGTCATGTTGTGAGTGAGGACACGGACATTGCAACGCCGACGGCCGTGCGGAGCATACAGTTTGCGAACGATGACCTGAACTCTTCGCCGCCTCAGTTCAGCAAGGACGACAGATCTAACAACAAGCAAAGCGAGCCTGATGTTCTAGTAGGATCCAGCTTTGAGTACCGCCAACCAGAAAGCTCAGTCTCGGTTTCCTTCGACGAAGGAACCACAATCGATGAGGAAGCACTGCTTGATGCTGTTGCTCTCCACGACAACACACAAATGGACGCTGATCTCCCTTCAGACACTGTCATGTCAGACGTGCCAAGCTCCACCATAGACCTGCAACTCACAGCCCAAATCGACGCCGATATGCAAGTACATGATGCCCCTGCGGAAGCGACAGAGTCCGCACAATCGGATTCGAATGCCGAATACGTCGATGCCGCATCACATCCACAGTCATCAATGCTGGAGAACCAAGCTGGTAGCGACACCGAAGTAGACGAGTCCCAGACACCAACTCGCGGCCCTGCCCGCCGGTCTCCACGCAAGAGCTCCCAAGCCAATACAAGCAGCACGAGCAGAGTAGGCGACTCTTTCGACAACAGCTCCGCAAAAGGAACACCGTACTCCCTGCGTAGTTCTTCCCGCCATTCCATGGGAAGTCCTTCCCGGCCTCCAAGCGGAAAGAAACCCAGACGCACACCCGCAAAGAACAAGAAGAACGGCAAGAAACAGACACAAGAGAGTCCCGCGCCTGCCCCAGCTGCCGTTCCTGCCCCGGTATCAGAGCCCGAACCAGAGCCATCCCACCCCTCCGACACCGACATCCTCGACAACATCACCGTCGCCGCCCCAGTCCCACCCTCCAACCCGCGAGGCAAGAAACGCAAATCCACCCACCCTACTACCACAACCACATCCACATCCACATCTACGACCGAACCCCCCACTCCCGTCCCCGCAACAACAACCCGCAAGCAAAACCTGCGCCGCTCCCAATCCCTCCTCTCTCACGTCGAAAACACGCAGGATATCACTGTGGTGGATGAAACTCCCGCGCCTAAACGAGCGAGGCAGAGTGCGGATCAGGATGTCAGTGAAGCGAGAAGATCGACGCCGGGAAGTAGTGGGAGTGGGAGTAAGAGGTTGAGTCATGTGCAGGTTAGTCCGAGGCCGAGGTCGGCTGGGTCGGGGAAGGTGGAGGGGGTTGGGAGGGATGCGAGTGGGGATGGCGATGGGGAGATGGAGGTGGTGGAGGGGGGTGAGGGTGTGGTGGAGCTACAAGCTGCACCAGAAGGAGAAGGCGAAGGAGAAACAGAGGTCGATGCGCCTTCTCAGCAACACCAACAACCCGCACACCCACACCAACACCCCCAACCCCAACTCCTCAACCCACCACCAGACACAAACACCTCCACACCAACGCCTTCCTTCGCCGAACGCGTCATCCTCACCCCCCGTAGCATAATCAACCAGCTCAAGAGCCTCAAGGAATATCTTTTCCGCAGTCCCAGTCTGGTTCTAGGGCGTGAGGAGGAGAGGGAGATTGATGATGCGTTGTTTGATATTAGGAGGCAGGTGCATGCTGCGGGGTTGAGGGGGGAGGGCGAGGGCGGATGGTGATGGGGTAGAGGAGGAGGAGGGGGAGGGGGTTAGTGGGGAAAGATTGGGGATGTGTTTTGATGGTTTGGATGTGGGATAAAAGGTTGGTGGATGTTGGTATGTAGGGAAACGTAGGATAATGTCATGGAAATGAAGTCGATGTATAAGTGTCAATGTCTGTAAAGAGTCTGAAAGCAATACATGGCTTATCCACAAGCATGACATCCCAACGTGCACAGCAGAATTTGATCATGTAATCCATATCCCAAGGTAAACTACACAAGAGTCTGAAGTCTTTCGCGACATTCTAGTTCATGCCTTTTGTCTGCCACGCAAACGCCTCCCCATGCTCATAAAAAGTTTCGTTAAAAAGACACGTACGTAAAAGAAAAAGAAGAACCCAAAAGCAACCGCAACAATCCGCCCACACACAGAAGTCCTTCCAACTACTGCAGAAGGGGATCGCGGAAGTGCTTCTGCGAGTTCTGCGCCTTCTCAACATTAGCCTGGTAGCGACTGCGAGCAGCCTGCTCCTTCCTCCTATCGCGCTTCTCGACAGCTTGGATCTCCTTCTTCTTGGCGTCGGTGACACCGACCATGCCTCTGCCGCCGTTGGCGCGAGACAGGAGCTGGCGGTCCTTGTCGTGGCCGCGACCGCGGACTTGGAGTTGGCTGCCCTCCTCGCCTTCCTCGCCGTCCATGGTGACGTCGCCGTCCTGGTCCTCTTCGTCTTCGTCGCCGGCGGTGATGGCACCGGGTATGCGTGCGCGTTGGGCTTCCTCCATGCGCTCGGCGACGCCGGGGTAGTTGCGTAGGTTTTGGCGGTAGTACTTGTTTAGTGAGCGGTGACCTGCGGTGCGGCCGGAGGGGAGGTGGAGCTCGTATTCATCGTGGTAGACGGCTTGGGGAGTGTGGTGCGCGTGGGAGTGGAAGCCGTCGGCAGCGCGGTGTGGGCGGGGGTCGGCGTGGTTGTGGTGCTTCGACTTGTTGAGTGACTTGTGGCGGTGGCTGCGGTCGATGGGTACGGCTGTGATCTCATCGGTCGGTACGCTCGAGACGGTGCTGTCGGTCTCCCAGCCTGCGTCCTCCTCGGCGTTGCTCGACATGGCCGCGTCATCCTCTGTGGTAGTCTTGGTCTCGCGCCTGGCACCGAGCTTGATTCCGCCTCCTGTTGTAGATGACGAATCGTCGGAATCTTCAGCCTCCTCTGCCATCTCGTCGAAGTCGGCAGCGTCGGGGTAAGAGCTCCGGAAGTCGTAGAACTCGCCAATCTCGACCAACTCAATATCCGAGTCGAAGGCAATCATGCAGTGGCCGCGGTCGCGCATGTGCGTTTGAATGCCAGAGGCGGTGTGAAGAGTCTTGTGGCATTTGAGGCACTCGTGGTAGGCGTGGACCTTCTCGTGGAGATGCTTGATAAGCTCCTCGGGTTGAGCGAGGAATTCCTTCTCGGGTATGAACATGCCGTGGTATCGTCCCATGTGGGTGATGTTGAGCTGGAAGTTGGGCGACTTGTAGTTGCAGAATAGGCAGTCGAGGAGGGGATCGGTGGCAGGCTTGGTCGATGCGGCAACGGAGCTCTTGTCGTCTTCGGCGGCGGCGGACTCGTTCTCAGCTGCGTCCTCGCCTTCGAGGCTGGCATTTTGTAGACCTTCGGCGACATCTGCGACATCCTTGTCCCCGTTGACGGTGGTGGCTTCCGACTCAGCCATGGACTCTCCCAGCGAAAAGGCAGAGCTGACCATGGAGCCAGTCACCGAGGCGGCGTCGTCTAGTTGCGCGCCTCTGCCCGACTTGGCCATGTTGATGCGGTGCTTGGAGCTGTTGAGGTGGTTGTTGTAGGCATTTTCGCTGAAGTACGTCTTCTGGCATGGGGTGCACAGTTTCTCAAACGACGCCTTGGCGGCAGTGGCGGCAGCGGTGGCCTTGTTCGCAAGAACCTTCTCGGTGAAGATCTCCGAGGATAGCGGTGGGAGCGAGGCCACGCGACGCTTGAGGTTGTAGCGATGCCAGTCGGTCTGCATGTGCGCCCGCTGCAACTCGCTCGATCGGAAGGCGACCTGGCATGTATTGCAAGTGAAGGGATGCGTAGACTGGATGTTAGCCTGGGAGGGAACTTGCGACGCCATCTTTGCGAGTGTTTGGGGGGTTGACGATGTGGTTGCACTCGGAGGGAGGAGTAGAAATATAGGCGGTAGGTGGGGTTGAGTGTGGGATGTGGTAGCGCCGACGATTTCACGACTTTATGACTGGCCGAGGGGCAAAAATCGACTAGGCCGAGCAGGGCGCGATTACAAAGTTGAGAAGGCGCGGGTGTCGGATTCTGCGTCTTATCAGCAGCTCTGCGCACGGCGAAGATGGTGAATTGCGCAAAAGGCCGACTTGGGGCGAATATTGAAGCGCACAGGCATGACATCAATCGGCAGGCGTTGTGCCAAGCCACTGGCACCTGCCATCCCTGCAGCGGATTAGAGCCGCAGGGCAAGAGCACCCCTCGGCCACTACCTCAGCCCTATCGCCTTCTATAGCATACCTCGAGTGGCTATGTGATACCATGACACTCGCACATACAATACCAGACCGCATCCTTAGCCGCCACTCTCTCTTGCAACAACATCGTCATCGATGATATGAGCATGTCAGACGGGACTGAGCACCCTCGCGACGCTCCGTTCAATGCCACCAACCAAACCCCATCGGCTTCTGCAGCGGCTGGCCCATCGACACGGTCATCACGTGCCTCGAACCGCTCGCGTAGGAAAGATGTGATAGACGTACAAGACACCAGCCGCGTCCTGGAATGCTCACAGACAGAAAGACAGCGCCGCTTCCAACATCTTGTCCGACAGTGCGCCCATCACTCCTCTCATTTCCGGAGCGAATGCTGACTGTTGACTAGCTACCTATCCCAGATCCTACATGGCTGTAAGAGTGCCTACTGCGACACCCCCACCTGCCTCTCATCCGGCAAGCGCAACGCGTCCAGACCACACCGTCCGCCCACACTGCTCACGGCCACCGCCCTAGCCCATTACCTTGCCGGTCAAGACAATCCGAATCGCGGCCTATGCCCCCACGAGCTCAAGATTGCGCCTGAGTCGTTCGATATTACGAATGGCCTTGCCCAACATGCTAAGAACCACTCCGCCGAGGACTACCTGGTCTATCCTTCGGTATGGCAACTGGCACAACAGCGCAGGCAACGTCGTGCGGGAGATAATGGTCAACAAGACCAGGATGGCGACTTGATCAATGCCCTCAAGCAACGGCAGCAAGCTAGAAAAGACCCAAAGGCTCTTAGTCAGAACTTGTACGACAGCTTGACTATGATATACTCTTATACCACGCAAATACCTACACCTGCTTCTGTCCTTGCTTCCCTGCGCAAATCCGAGCATACTCCTGCACATGACGCTCGTTCTACTCAAACATTCGCTACACTCGCTTCTCAGACCGATGGGCGTCATGCGGATCCAAGCACCAGGCCAACGCTTGGTACAAACGATTCGAACACATCACGTTCGAATGAAAACTCGCGTATCGTTCGTCAGCATTCACATCTATCAGCCGCCACTCGTGACAGTGCACAGCCAGACAACGCTGGCGCTGAGGTCCTGACTAACGGGCACCATGTCCACAGGATACCCTACCATCCCTCGAACGGCACGACTCAAAGACATCCTCCTTCAGCAGCACATCCTACTGCCGTGGATGGTGCATCAGATCTAGCGATGCTATCAATCTCGAAAACAGGAAAGAAAAGCTTCACTATCGGTGGGACATACTCGGCTGCTGCGCCCCGCGCGAAGCCATCATCAGCAGCAACCGAACTACCTAAGAACACCCTTGTTGAGGAACATTCATCATCCGATGTACCCGTTATCCCAACATTGAATTGCAATGTCCTCGATGAGCTCAAAGACGACGTCCATCGCTACGGCAAGAGCCACACTACAGACTTCAATTACGTTGTCGACTTTGATCGTCGGCGACGTACGCGACGTACAAAACCCCTCGTCAACCGATCTCTGTTCTATACTCTGAGCGACCCACAAAAGCTACTTGCATCATTCCATGATACCAACCAAGACTTTAAAGACTCACCCTTACCTCATCTCGACTCATCACGCTTAGCCAACTCTTTTAGAGATTGGAATCATCGCAACGGTGCGCTCATCTTCGATAGCCTGTGGCTCGCGCTGGATGCTTTGTTCGTCTCTCCACCTGAACTCGACGTTCAGAAGAGTCCTCGTCTGAGGCCATCAAGAAAGGGCGCTTCCAATAGCAGTCCTTCGGACCAGTCCTCCAGTGGTCATCAAGGTGCCTCGCGCTATCTAGAAACCCATGAAGCCGCTCATATCGTCATGATATGCATACACGCACTCACTTCACTGGTACCGCTTGGATGGCCGCACACATGGGCCCAAATACGCAGGCTTCGATCTTGGGGTGTCATGGTGCCCACTGCTACTCCCAATACCGACGCCTTTGCGCATCCCTACATGGACATCATCGACGAGTTGGAGTACGAACCGGCAGTGCGTCTTGCCGATCGTTTACTTCGGGCTATTGGGATGCGGACTTGTTACGAACATATACTCGCCAGTTTAGACGTCGCAGAAGCGAACCATGATGATTCAGAACAAGTTCCACCTTCTGTCGGGCTTGTGGATATGGTAATACAACATTTGGAGGTGGTGGAGCGCGTCGGTCTGGCGACAAAGATGAAGCTGAACTCAAGCCATGATCGCGATGGAGATCCAGGATGGACTGTGACAGCTACTTTTATGGAGTGGCTGAGGACTATCATCGTCAAGAAATGGGACAGCAAGGCTGAAATCAACAAATGGAGCAGCGTTGGCACAGCCGTGATGGTTCTCGACAGACTTCGTAAGCATACAGGATGTTTCTACTATAACTAAGCTAACATTTCCAGACTCGAAGCGGCAAGCTCTACACTTACACTCGAACATGTTCGAAATGCCGATACTCGATGAGCGCATTGACACAGTAAACGAGCCTATCAACTACCTCACATGGGAGCATCACCCCAATACTCTACATGTGTTCGAGTACCCATGCCTCTTCTCCGCGCAGCATCTCGTGGCGTACTTCCGTACCATCAACTTCACCGAGATGATGAAGCAGTACGACCATACTATGCGCACCCACCAAATGCAGAAGTCGCTGGAGATGTTCCTCAAAGAGCCCTATTGGTGGATTATTAAGAGGAAAATCAAGACTACCCTGAGTGAATATCTAGTGTTGGATGTCAGTCGCGAAGAACCTTTGAAAGACACACTTGATCAGCTGTGGGGTATGGACAAGAGGATGTTGCTGAAACCGCTCAAGGTCAAGATGGGTCACAACGAAGGAGAAGTCGGTGCGGATCACGGCGGCGTGACGTACGAATTCTTCCGTGTCGTTCTGAGTGAAGCTTTCAGGCCGGAGAATGGTGAGCCACATTATACTATGCAAGCCACTCGACTAACTCTGCCAGGCATGTTCACGATCGATCCACAGACGCACATGACGTGGTTCCAACCGGGCAGCTTTGAACCTCCGTGGAAGTTCCAGATGCTCGGTATACTATTCAGTCTTGCTGTCTACAACGGCATTACCCTACCCGTCACCTTTCCCCTCGCCTTCTACGAGTACCTCCAAACCACCGGCAACCCACGCGTCGAAGGCCCAGCCAACTACGACCCCATCGACTACATCAGCGACGGCTGGCCCAGCCTAGCAGAAAGTTTCCGCACGCTCCTGTCCTGGAGCGACGGCGACGTCGCAGACGTCTTCATGCGCGAGTACGTATTCAGCTACTCAGCCTTCGGCCAGCCGATCGACCAAAACCTAGGCGACAACTTCCCTGCCCTCGCTGAATCATACTCCCCAATCGAAGAGCCCGGTCTAGTCACCAACGAAAACCGTGCACAGTATGTAAAGGACTACGTCCGCGCCCTGACATACAGTTCCGTCGCTCCAAACCTCATCCCTTTCCTGCACGGCTTCCTCACCTGCATCCACCCAAAAAGCCTCCATCTCTTCACACCATCGTCCCTTCGCCACCTCATCGAAGGCACACAGCACATCTCCATCACTGACTTGAAACGCTGCGCGAAATACGAAGACGGATACACACCCACACATTCCAATATCCGCAACTTCTGGGATGTGGTCGAGCATTACAGCCAAGAAGAATTACGACTTCTTCTTGAGTTTGTGACTGCAAGTGACCGTGTCCCTGTCACGGGCTACGAGAGTATCACGTTCCATATTGTTAGGATCATGGGAAGCCCGGGGAGCTTGCCGAGTAGTAGCACGTGTTTTGGGAAGCTGTATTTGCCGGATTATGGGGATAGGGGGGTGTTGGAGGGGAAGTTGGGGCTGGCGATCAGGAATTCGAAGGGGTTTGGCAATGTGTAGAGAAGATGATACACGGTATTCGGCAGAGACGCAGAGGAGGGAAGCGCAGCTACGGGTAGCTAGTGGCTGGAATGCAAGGCAAACTCGCTTGCTTGTAAGGCAGATCGTATACCGTAAGCGGAGCATGTCATGTCACACATATCTTTTTCCATAG
The DNA here is from genome assembly GCF_024043175.1 of Alternaria infectoria. Lineage (NCBI taxonomy): Eukaryota > Fungi > Ascomycota > Dothideomycetes > Pleosporales > Pleosporaceae > Alternaria > Alternaria infectoria. The sequence goes on along the minus strand of NW_026250726.1, from coordinate 55,649 downwards.
CTAAAGCTTCGTCTCCTGCGGTCGGATTTGAGGAAAAAAAAAAAAGGCAAAAAGAGCAAAAACATACAACAGCGGGGATTCGCTAGTGGTCACCCACCTAACTACTAATCCGCCGGTACACTGCTTGTATATGGCTGAGCGGACGGGAAGCCTAATTCTTAGTGTCCTATGGTCGTATGTGGAAGAATGAGAAAGATGTCGGTAAATATTGAGCAGATGTCAAGGTCTTGCGACAGTCTTCCATGGTTATCTTTTTCCCGAGGGATAAGAAGATGTGTCATCAAAATGAGTGCATACAGCGAGGTTCATGCATAGGATTAGTAAGGCTCTAGGATAAGTTTGCGGATCTTTCGAAGATGCTCGCGTAGAGGAGGGCATGTGTCTGTATTATAGCATTCCAAGGTGTTTATGGGAATCCGAAATTGTTTGCGTTAGAGATGGTTGGCGTTTGATGGGTTTGTGCTGTGATGTAAGGTGTTGTGTGAAGTGGGTTGTGTGATGTGGGTTGTGTTAGTGGTTTACTCATCGTCGAGTAGTGAGGGAGGGCAGTTTGGGCTGCGGTTGACGAAATAGTAGTTGTGGTTTACTCATGATCGTGATCGACGAGCGTTGTCTGCCCACGTATCCATGTTGTTCTTTATATCATCGTGACAATGAGGAGGGGGAGGGCGGCTTCGTTTGATTACTGACACATCGACATAGAATGTTGAGTGTTAACGTTGGCATGATTGCTGTCCTGGTTATAGAGTCCTGGTGATTAGAAATGTGATATGTTGAGTGACAGACGTTGTCTCATAACTTTGTCATACTCACGTTCCCTAGCTTACTATCTGTGCATGCATGGTCCTGCTATACTATTTGGCTTCAGCAATATAGACGTGATAAATACTCTCCCCTGTAGGTCTCATGACCATCTCGTACGTAACGCCAGCCAGCGACCTAGCAAGGCCGCTCTCCGGCTGCTTTCTCCTTATCAGCAACTACGGCGAGAATTACCATGCCAAACAAGGACTCAGCAGCACGAGTCGAGTCGAGTCGAGTCGGAAGGCCCGCGACGTATGCGCTGGACGTCATACCCACCAATCAGCCCCTTCCACGAAACCTTCCCAAAACATGAAGTTTCTCTTACACTAGCGTATGTGGACCCCAAAGCTCAGTGGCGACTATGCGCACTTCGGTTGTCGGTCGTCTCGGAGTCGTTGTCCCGGGCCGTCGCTTTGTCGCTTTCTCACCGACCGGATCGTCGCGCAGCGTTCGGGCGACGACCCGGCGCCTGGTTATCAAGAGTCATTCGAGAGTATCGGGCGTCGGTCGGGAAATGCCAAGAACACTGAGCTCGCGGACTTTGTCTTCGGATGCGCCGGCGATTGGCTGGGTGCCTTGGTGTTTTGGTGTTTTGAGGGTCCTCGTGACTGGTATGTCTGGACATTGGCGGTGCGTTGACGGACGGGACTGCAAGTCGTGCGTGCGTCGCGGATGCTGGCGATTAGCGTATGTGGAGATGCTGTTGGCGGGCTGACGCAGAACTGTGGCCTGCAAGATTTCATTATCGATTCGTACCAGGCGGGCACGAAGGGGTGGTTGTTAGCGCAAGTGGGGGAGGTGGTTGTTATCGAGATTGCGAGGGTTTCTTGCCCGGGATGGGAGAAAAAGTCCAGGGAAGAATGGAGTGGCGGGCATAATGACTGATGTTGTTTTGTGCTAGTCGTGGTGTTGGAGGACAGGATTGTTGTGATATCACTGCTGGGTGTTGTAGTGTGGTGAACTACTTTTTGTGGGCCCGACGACCTTAGATAGTTTAGTGGACTTGGGATGTAAACATGACATTTAGGTGTGGGTGGGTATACCAACAATTCAAAACTCAGTCCAGAATTGTTTGTATGCTGCTTACAGTGGTGGTGGAGCGGAGCGAGCATGCATATCCAGCGCGCGATCTAGCCCTCGAGTCGAGAATCAAGACCATCGCGTGGGGATAACTGCATCTGGAGTTGTGGACACGATGGATAAGCTCCGAAGGCCCCTTGCCCCTGCAGTTCTCTAACCGAACGACGACTGTACTACGAGGCAGCTCAAGTCTGGCCGAACTGATACGACGTCCAATTACAGTAGTTTCTCGGCGCATCGATGCCAACACATCAATCTGCGTGCAGGTCGGAGAGACTTTGAAGGAGTCAGACCACAAACGGGTCGAGCCGACAAAACAATCATGTTCACGTGCCTGTCCGGTGAATCCTGCGAAGACTCTAGTGCCAGCGAGCCTTCGGAGAGCCGCATGCATGTGTCGTTGGAGACTGCAGCGCGCTATCAGTAGCCTGCAGCCACTTGGCATCAAATAGTGTTGATTCGCCAATGCAACGAGACATCTCTCGTTTGGGCTAGGCGGACGCAGCAGGCCAATGACGGTGGGATCTGGAAGAACATGCGGACACTCCGCCTCGCACCGGTCGCTAGATGCTCCGAACACGAAAGTGTATACCGGTGGAGCCTGGACGACTTCAATGCTCGCGTGCCATGCACGTTCACGTAGGAGCGACGTCCCGAGGAGTCGCAAGGTCGCGAGGAGTTGACCGAGTGGCGCTCGCGATAACGGTGGCAAGAGGACGCGCAGCATGCAGTTGAGCCATCGCATGCAGTATTGGTTGAATAATGTCAAGATGATGTTCAGTCAGTAGGTAGAAGATGAGCAACTAAGGTCGCACACTACACAGGTAAGGTTTGCGGTGCCAAGCGACGTGCCAAGTCCTCCACGACTCCTACCCAAACTTCATCAATTCCTCGTGTGCTCAAAATCTAGCGGATGTACATGCTTGCATGCTTGGCTGTTACGTATTCCCGACTTGATCGACTACCCTGCATATGGATCATATGCATGGCGTTGTCAATCTCGACGTCCGTGGTCGCTGCTGCTCGAAGGGGATCGATCACACTGGCAATACATGCGCTAGCGACAGGCAGACATATCGTATTCTGTTGCATGGCTGTACGGATATGAATTTAAAGGGTCTGGTCTGGCCGGGTTGGCTACCTATGGGTGATGCAGCGTGGCAATCTTGAATCCTGCAGCGGAAGGCGGGAGGATGACTGAGCGCTACCAGAGTCCGGCCGCGCACACAACTTGCATGTTACGCAGAAATGGCGAGGCGACGACGAAATCACTGAAAGAATTTCATGTCAGAGATTTGCAACAATCACTATGAATTACAAGATACATCATATTGTTCTAGATTAATGTAACCCTGCTCGCTAATTAGTGAATACCCCAGCCAAGACGTGAGGTAAGATCGCGTGCTCGATGAAACGCTCCATGATGATCCCTCCAGCATCGTACATCGAACTGCGGCCGGTCGGGCCTTTTGAAGTCAGACCAGGGCGGGCGGTGTGCTCGTAGAGGTGGGATTTCGCCATCGCCCAATAGGGACTAGTTCGGGCGGGATTGGTCACTCGAAGCGTGGATTGCGTAGGATTGCGTGACCGCTGGAAGTCACGACCCAACCTTTTGTAAGGCGCGTCAGGGTCGCACTTCCCCACATACACCGTGCGGCCGACGCGACTTCCGGGGCGTCGCGCTTCTTATCCTTCTTATCTATAAAGGTCCCACTGCCCTCATCTCAACCAGAGTTTGCCCACCAAGTTTCCTGCCTTCACCCACATTCAGGAATTAATTGCTTCTTCCTACAATATCATCGAAGCTTCAAGTCTACCACCACAACCACTGCCACTACAGTATGGCACCCAGTCTCTTGCTAGACCCAGAGTCGCCGCCCTCATCCTATGTTCACACCAGCAAGCAAGCCTTCAGCCAGGACGGCGGTGTCTCACTCAAGGAGGCCCAGGCTCCCGTTGGCGGCGACTTTTCCTTCTCTTCTACAGCCATGAACGGTAATGGTAACGGCCATGTCAACGGTAGCAGTGGCTTCTCCAGCAACGGGTTCTCAGATGCTCAGCAAGGCGGAAGCGATTTCATTACTGCTCAGACTCTTCGTCAACAGTCGGACAGCTATGCGACTCAGACTCGCACTTCGGGAGACGGAAAGCGTCCCAACATCTTGTACATTATGGCCGATCAGATGGCCGCACCCATGCTAAAGTTCAATGACCCAGAGTCAGTTATCAAGACACCTCATCTTGATGAGCTTGCTAGGACCGGCGTCAACTTCGCGAGCGCTTACTGCAACTCACCTTTGTGTGCACCATCTAGGTTCACCATGTGCAGCGGCCAGTTGCCATCCAAGATCGGAGGATACGACAACGCCTCGATCCTGAGTCCAGAAATCCCGACGTACGCCCACTACCTCCGCCGCGAAGGATATGAGACTGCGCTCGCAGGAAAGATGCACTTCATCGGCCCGGACCAGCTCCATGGCTTCGAGCACCGACTTACTTCCGACATCTACCCTGGCGACCTGGGATGGTCCGTCAACTGGGACAAGCCAGAGGAGCGTCAAGAGTGGTACCACAACATGGCCTCGGTCATGCAAGCCGGACCATGTGTGCGATCCAACCAACTCGACTATGACGAAGATGTCATGCACAAGGTAAGGATATCTCAGTAGTACAATATACTCCAGCGGTATAAGGAAGTCTTCTAACACATACCTTCAGGCTCAACAGTACCTCTACGACTACGTTCGGTCTGACCCCGAGACCCGTCGGCCATTCGCCTTGACCATCTCTTTGACCCACCCACACGACCCCTACACCATGATCCAAGAGTACTGGGACCGATACGAGGGCGTCGACATTCCCCTGCCCAAGGTTGAGATCGCCCAAGAGAACCAGGACTCTCACTCCCAGCGTCTGCTCAAGACCATCGACCTGTGGGACAACCCTGTTCCAGACGAGGCCAAGATCCGCGCGCGCCGTGCCTACTTCGCTGCTTGCAGCTTCGTTGACGACCAGGTTGGCAAGCTCGTCCGTCTCCTCAAGAACTGCAGGCTCGACAAGGACACCATTATCGTCTTTTCTGGAGACCACGGCGACATGCTTGGCGAGAGGAGCCTGTGGTACAAGATGAGCTGGTATGAGAACAGCGCGCGAGTACCGATGATTATCAACGGGCCCAATATCGCGCCCAAGAAGGTCAAGGAGTCCGTGTCCACCATGGATCTCTTGCCCACGTTCGTCGACCTCGCCGGAGGACAAGTTGATGATCGTCTGCCACTGGATGGTGTCAGCCTCCACGAGTACCTTGTCTCAGACAAGCCAGGCAAGGACGAAGTTTTCGGCGAGTACATGGGCGAAGGCACCGTTACTCCCACCTACATGATCCGTCGTCATGAGTGGAAGTTCACCTACTCCCTTGCCGACGGACCGCAACTCTACAACCTCGTTGAAGACCCGCAGGAGCTGCATGATCTTGCCCCTTCCCCAGAACCTCACAACCAGAAGATGCTCGCCAAGTTCGAGGCGGAGGCACGCGAGAAGTGGGACTTCAAGACCATCCACAACGACGTCGTCCGAAGCCAGCGCATGCGCCAGGTTGCTTGCAGTGCACTGAAGATTGGTCGCAAGGAGTCGTGGGACTACCAGCCGCCGGCCAACGACCAGAACCGCTTCATCCGCTCGCACATTCCTCTGGATGAGCTCGAGCGTCGCGCTCGCTTCCCCATCGTGGATTACTTGGGCCGTGAGAAGTCAGCTCAGGCATCCCACCATGGTCTTGCTGGAGCAGCTGGCCAGTGAGGGCACGTTTCCCAAGCACCCACGACCTTTTTCCCTTTCGATCAATTTGTGTTATTACGGATGCCGAGATTCCATCTTTCCAGTCTGTTTCTAGCGATGCTGTTAATGTCCAGTTTTATTAGCGACTCATGGTGTATGACTTTACGACGCAGGGTGTGTATTGTCAAGCGTTCTGCAAACAGCATGGTCAGAATGAGTTGCATTTACGGCGTTTTGGGGCATATGAGGGCAGGGCGTTATGGCGATGATGATCTTGAGCAGGCGATACATGGGCGACGGGTGATCTGGCTATCTATAGCACAGTACAACAATAAAACTGAAAACGTAAACTCGGTGCCGTGTGAACTGACGTCGGCGTTGATCATGTGTGAAAGAATGATGGTGGTGCTGTGAAGCTGTGTGACTCTGGTGCGAAGCGGCGGGGACAAGGAGGGGTGTAATGGTGAGTACCACGATTGGGGGACTGCGATAAGCCAAGTTTCAAGCTACACGTGAGGTGGCGTTTGCCTCCACAAGCCGAACGACCGACAGCGGAAGGTGCCAGTTACGTCTGCGACTCAGTACCACCAACCTGGGTTGTAGCTATATCCACCGTGTCTGTTCTACCTCTACCTCCACCTCCCACTCCGCTTCAACTACCTCGAGCTCCGTCCATCATCTACGCACAACCATGTCTACTGCAGCCCGCCGCCGTTTGATGCGCGACTTCAAGGTACGCCACTAGAGCAGCACCAGCAAGCTCTGGATGTTTGCGCAATTTAATAGAGAACACTGTACTGACAAAAACAGCGCATGCAAACTGATCCTCCCGCTGGCGTCTCTGCTTCTCCAGTTGCGGATAATGTCATGACCTGGTACGGCTCACCGCATTCCCCCGCACGCGACACCAAGCCTCGCAGTCACCCTCGACTTTCGGACACACAGCAGCGGCAATAACCCGTGTCTGAGCTTGACTGCTGACACATAGACAGGAACGCAGTTATTATCGGCCCAGCAGACACACCGTTCGAAGACGGGACCTTCCGTCTTATAATGCATTTCGAGGAGGCATACCCAAACAAGCCGCCGGGCGTCAAGTTTATTAGCCAGATGTTCCACCCCAACGTATACGGGACCGGCGAGCTGTGTCTGGACATTCTGCAAAACCGGTGGTCGCCCACGTACGACGTGGCAGCCATCCTGACCAGTATTCAGAGGTACGTCCGAGTAGAGCTAGATGGGCTACAGCGCGACACATGCTAACAGGGTCCAGTCTGTTAAACGACCCGAACACCTCGTCTCCCGCCAACGTCGAAGCATCGAACCTGTACAAAGAGAACCGCAAGGAGTACACCAAGCGCGTGCGCGAGACGGTGGAGAAGAGCTGGGAGGACTGAGGGGCGACTGGGGTACGAATATCATGACACGACGGCATGGGATGGAGTTACAAGGGACAGGGACAATGTCATGTTTGTTACTGGCAGCCAGGGGCGTTTTGTTTGAGGCTCTGCGGCGTGGAGTTTGGTTCACTATGGTTCTATGTTCGTGGCGTAGCCAATATACGTCCGTTTTCGTTGGCATCGCTGATCATGTAGAGAAGCGTGATTGTCTTTGTCGCTCCACTAATGCAGGGATCCTGGTTAGTTGTCTTGGGCACAATGCAGCGGTGTCTTGCTGCAACTGCTACAATGCCATGAAGCGATGCAAGTAGGCGGGACAAAGAGGTCGCCATAAAGGAAGATGCGCAGAGCATGCTTTGACCAGGCAGGTTGCGTCACGGCCGTTGGCGGCGGGGAGGAGGAAGGCGCGCTATGGGCATGCAGACCCTGGGCGTATCAACACAAGCCCGAGCCCGCACCTCGACAATCGGCCGGCATCAACATCGCTCGTCTCCCTCACCGCGCGCGCCCCCGTGCTGTTGTCCCCTCACTTTCTCCTGGCGCGAGCAGCGAAGGAGTCCCCGGCGAGCCCCCAGAAGAATCCGTGGCCGTTTCAGCAGTTCCCCTTAACCATAGTCATAGCGGGGCCTGTAATTACCCACCTCCCACGCGCCGAGACACAGCGAGACGTGACGGTGCCACAACAGGACCTCCCGGCGGGCCTGCAGCAACACCTGCCCCGAAGCGCGAGCGAAGCAAACAGAGCGAGGCCTCTGGGCCGCACCGCCTGAACAGCAGCAACCATGTCGTGAGTAGCTCCAAGATGGCGGCGAAGAGGGGTGGCATGGCTAACAAAACGGGCGACAGGGGCTCCAATACTATCAAAGGTGCGCCGCCATACACGAGACACAGAGACGCATGGGATACGGGTTACTGACGGTACGACTGCAGTGGTGGCGCGGTTCCGCCCGCAAAACAAGGTCGAGATAGCCAGCGGCGGAGAGCCCATAGTCGAATTCAAATCCGACGACACATGTACGATCCAGGTACGGCATGCCAGCTCGAGGGATGCAAAGCAGAGCCACTAATGCTGTGTTAGTCGAAAGAGGCCTCCGGGGCCTTTACCTTCGATCGCGTTTTCGACATGAACTCCCGCCAGGCCGACGTCTTCGACTACTCCATCCGCCCCACCGTCGACGATATCTTGAATGGATACAACGGAACAGTCTTCGCCTACGGGCAGACAGGAGCTGGAAAGTCGTACACCATGATGGGTAGCGATATGGACGATGAGGTCGGCAAGGGAGTCATCCCGCGTATCATCCAGCAAATCTTCGCAAGCATTCTGGCATCGCCGAGCAACATTGAATACACCGTCCGCGTCAGTTACATGGAGATTTACATGGAGCGCATTCGCGATCTTTTGGTTCCCCAAAACGACAATCTGCCGGTGCACGAAGAGAAGAACAGGGGAGTCTACGTCAAGGGTCTGCTGGAAGTATACGTTTCGAGCGAGGAAGAAGTCTACGAGGTCCTCCGAAGAGGTGGATCTGCACGAGCGGTCTCAGCTACCAACATGAACGCCGAATCCTCGCGATCGCATTCCATCTTTGTCGTAACGGTCAACCAGAAGAACGTCGAGACCGGGTCCTTGAAGAGCGGACAGCTCTTCTTGGTCGATTTGGCTGGTTCTGAGAAGGTCGGCAAGACTGGAGCGAGTGGACAGACGCTGGAGGAAGCAAAGAAGATCAACAAGAGTTTGAGTGCCTTGGGCATGGTCATCAACTGCTTGACCGACAGCAAAACGCAACATATCCCCTACCGAGACTCGAAGCTCACACGTATCTTGCAAGAATCGCTCGGTGGTAACTCCCGGACAACTCTGATCATCAATTGTTCGCCAAGTAGTTATAACGATGCCGAAACGCTGGGAACACTTCGATTCGGTATGCGCGCAAAGACTATCAAGAACAAGGCCAAGGTCAACGCCGAACTCAGTCCGGCTGAGCTCAAGGCCATGCTCAAGAAGGTACAAGGACAAGTCACGTCATACGAGACATACATCGGATCGCTTGAGGGCGAAGTCTCGGTATGGCGTGCAGGTGAAAGCGTCCCCAAGGAGAAATGGATTCCGCCTCTGGAGACTAGTCCGTCTTCAGGCAGAAAGCCAGCGACAACGCCTCGTCCGGGCACGCCATCGAGACTGGAAGGTGTGAGAAACTCTGAAACGCCACGACCTGATTCGCGAATGGACCTGGAACGCGCAGGCACACCCAGCATACCACTAGACAAGGACGAGAAGGACGACTTTCTGCGAAGAGAGAACGAACTCCAGGACCAGGTTGCAGAAAAGGAATCGCAGCTTGCCAAGGCTGAGGACCAACTCAAGTCTGCCAAAGAGGAGCTCCAATACTACAAAGACCGGGACGCGAAGACGAACAAGGACAATGAGCGAATCACCATGGAGCTCAACGAAATGCGCATGCAGGTTGAGAAGATTCAGTTCGAGAGCAAGGAGGCGCAAATCACCATGGACGGACTGAAGGAAGCTAACTCTGAGCTGACCACCGAGCTGGACGATGTCAAGCAACAGCTCCTGGACGCGAAGATGAACGCCAAGGAGACTTCCGCCGCTATGGACGAGAAGAAGAGGAAGAAGGCCGAGGCAATGGCACAAATGATGGCCGGCTTCGATCTCGGCGGCGAGGTGTTCAGTGACAACGAGCGCACGATACGGAAGATCATTGAGGAGCTAGACCAGCTCCACGACATGAGCGCGGCTGGCGAGGCGATTGCTCCGGATGCGATCAAGGGCCTGCGGGAGAAGATTGTCGAAACACAGGGCATTGTACGACAGGCCGAGCTCTCCCTTACTGCCCGCAGTGAGGAGGACAACACATATGCCAAGCGCCGCGAAGCACTGGAGGCACGCTGCGAGACCTTGCAGACGCAGTACGAGGAACTTCTCGAGGGCAACCTCTCGGAGCAAGACAAGGAGGAGCTCAAGGCACGCCTCGCCGACGCCTACTCTGCCCGACAAGAAGGCAACCTCGAACTTGTCGAAAGTCTCAAGCAGGATACTGCGCGTATGCTGGAAGAGAACCAGAAGCTCAAGGCCGAGAACGAAAGCCTGCAACAGCGCATTAAGAGTGGCGCTATTGCCAACGGTGTCGCCAACGGCATCAACGGCAAGACTGTGCAACAGCAGATTGCCGAGTTTGACAACATGAAGAAGAGCCTCATGCGCGATCTCCAGAACCGCTGTGAACGAGTGAGCAGACTGAGCTTCTCAAACGAAGACGCATTGCTAATAAGCCACAGGTTGTCGAGCTTGAGATTTCGTTAGACGAGACACGCGAGCAGTATAACAACGTGCTCCGTACCTCCAACAACCGCGCTCAGCAGAAGAAGATGATGTTCCTCGAGCGCAACCTCGAGCAGCTCACCGTCGTCCAGCGCCAGCTCGTCGAGCAAAACAGCTCCCTGAAGAAGGAAGTCGCCATCGCCGAGCGCAAACTCATGGCCCGCAATGAGCGGATACAGTCTCTAGAAAGCTTGTTGCAAGACTCCCAGGAGAAACTCACAGCTGCGAATCACCGGTAACTTCCCCACCCCTTCTTTCATCCCCTCAACCCCTTACTAACACTTTGTTAGCTTCGAAGCCCAACTCACAGCCGTCAAAGAGCGCCTCGAGTCCGCCAAAGCAGGCTCCACCCGCGGTCTCGGTTCCCCCGCTGGCGGCGCATCCTACGCTGGCTTCGGCGGCGTCGGGTCCCGCATCGCCAAACCGCTTCGTGGCGGCGGTGGTGGACCCGTCGCGGACGGCCCTGTCCTCCCTGTCATTGGCAATCTGCAGAAGCAGGACGGTGATGGGGGGGATGCGAATAAGGGGAAGAGGACGAGCTGGTTCTTTAATCAGCGGTAGTGGGGGTGGGGGTGGGGGTGGTGAGGAAAGGGTAGAGAGGGTGGAGTATGAGTACGAGATGGATTTGGGTGGGTATCATTGATTGGATGGGAGGGAATGGGAGGGAATGGGATGGGATGAACAAGGTAGGAATGACGGGTGTTTATGGCGTCGCGCTTTGTGTGGACGAAGGGAAGAAAGGAAGGTCGATGGATGAGATGAGATGCATGCCCGAACTGAATCATGTACTCGATCAAGGAGTGAGTGGGTTGTCACCTTTTTGGCTTTCTATCGCTTGGTTCGCGTACTGTTTTGCGTAAACCCACTTTATACCATAGATTCATTATCTTTGAATACCTTGCATGAGGATGTTTGTCTACGCTCCTTCGTTCTGTGCTCTGTCGTTGTATGATATGATTTGGTGGTGCAGTAATATAGAGAAAGGACGCACTTTATGAGCATTGGGTTTATACTGATTGTCATATGAACAACTATGAAGCTGACTAGTAAGGAAGGTGGGAAGCTAAGTGTTCTGAAGGTAGTCTCTCATATTCGGACGGCGACACGGTTCGTCTGGTACTTCTTCGTACTCGGTAGTAGGAGGGTGCAGATAATTGCTATACTGCCGAAGGCGATGCTCGTAAACTAGATGCCCATCAACGTTAGCTTCCTGATATCTAAGCAGTCAGCGGGGAAAAGTCCAACATACCCAAACATACTTCAAACTCTCACTATACGCCCACCTCGTCCCAATCGTCGCACCCTCAATAACCTGCGGCGTAACACCCGGAATACCCGCCGTAGCCAACTTCTCCGGCTCCGTAAGAAACAAGCCCACGAAAGCCTCCACACTCTCCAGCGGCAGACCAGCTTGCACCGCATACATCGCCGTGTACTTTGGTAGATTGGCAGTCAGCTTCCCCGCGAAGATGTTGTAGTAAATCGAATACCCGATACTGCCGCCAACCGTGCGAATCGACAGCGATAATGCTGCGGCGGTCGTGATAAGCGCATCTGGACAAACCAGCATCGCAACCGTCGCAGCGGGAACAAGAACGCCGCCTACACCAAACCCCGCCATGGATCCCAGGAATAGAACTAGTCGTTCGTTGTCTGGCGTCATAACCGCCAGCGCCCCAGCAAAACTTGTCATAATCCCCACAGCCAGCAGCAGTACTTCTCTTGTATGCCCCGGAAACATACTCAACGCCGCATTAAAGAATATTGCGCCCACCGCCGTCGTAAGCGCGGGTCCCAAGCCCCTCAGTCCAATAGACACAGGATCGGGTGTGTAAACACTACTAAACGTGACGGGAAAGAAATTAAGTATGCTGAAGAAATTCATTCCGGCGCTAAACGCAACGACATACGCGAGACCGACGATGCGCTGGCCGGAGAAAAGGGCGGCGGGGACCATGGGGTGTGTTGCGAATTTTGTCTCGAAGAGGATCCATAGAAGGATGAGGAGGAGGCCGATGAGCATGGTACAGAGGACGTAGGCGGACGTCCAGGGGTGGGTGTAGCCGCCTGATTGGAGGGCGACGAGGAAGAGGGTTAGGCCTGTTATAGATAGTACACCACCCACATAGTCTATTCTTTTCAAGATCGCTTTTCGGGAGTAGGTGGGGTCGGAGTTGGTATTGGCGCGCTGTGGGAAGTAGGTTAGGGCGAGGCCGACGCCGACGATTGCGTTGAAGATTAGGGCGACCCAGGGGCCCCAACGCCAACCTGGACCGGTGGCGGAGTGGGACCAGAGTTCTACGTAGAGGAGGTAGGGGCAGAAGGGGAGGACGAAGGCGGTTACGAGGGCGAGGGAGTAGCCGCGGTATTTTACGGGGACGACTTCTGCGAGGCTGGGGTGAGGGGGGTTAGTAGGGATTGATATAACTAGCGGTCGTGGCAACTGAACCAGTGGATGAAGAAACTAGAACAGAAGACAACAGACGAAAGCAAAGAAATAACACAACCTACCCAGCAAGACCAGTCAACTCCCCCGTCGCAGCCCCCGCCCCCGAAATCGCCATGCCAGCCAACAGCTGTCCGAAATTCTGTCCACTGCCCATCAATGCACATCCGAGGCTTATGCAAAAGGAGCCAAAGAGTGCGATGTAGCGTTTCCCGAAGAGGTCTTGGAGGTAGCCTGCATATGGGCATACGGCGGCGATGGCGAGGATGTTGGCGGTGGGCAGCCAGGCTGAGCCGCGGTCGAGATTGAGATCGGCTTCGATGAAGGAGAGGGAGGCGCCGGCGAAGTAGAGGATTACTTGGGAGCCTGGAGTGGGGTGGTTAGTTTGGGTTGGGGATGGGATGGGGTGAGGAGGGGTGGTTGTACCGGTGTATAGTGCGGCGAGGAAGATGGCGGCGAAGATGCTACGCACACTCCATTCTACCTTGCCATCTGAGTCGTCTCCTTTGAGTGCGTGGGCATTATTCATGTCCACGCCTTGGTCTGTTTGGTCATGCTGTGACTCCAGCGACAAGTCTGTGACATGATGCGGGTTTGCATGTTCGATGTGATGACTGACTTGTTGCTTCTCCTTTTCGTAGTCGGGTTGGATGGTATCTGAAGCCATGATATAGCGAGCTGAGTAAAAGAATTCTGTTGATTCAGTACTGCGACTTTGAAAGGAGGAGACTAGGTGCTTGCAACTGTCTACCCCCAGTGACGAGATCATAACTATCCTATATCTTCAATCCCTCCCACATCCCGATACCAAACGCACCCCACATTCCTGAAAACGTCTTCCTATCAGTTCAGCTTGGCCTCGCAAAGATGCAGTCAATTTCTTGTAGCGACCCAGTAGGCGCGTACCAAGCCCACATTCGACCCACTCGAACTGTTTCCAGTGACTAGCACAAGCGAAACCTGGGGTAGTTTGCAGCTACTGAGTGCGGGGAATTGACGAACGTTTCAGCAATGCGACGATCTGGGCCCATTTTGGATCAAAGGTGGCGCATAGGTTAGACTGACTCGATTGTAGCGACATCGTGAGGAAGAGACCTTTGTGGCTAGCATCTTGCCGGGAAAAGGTTCCATGTACCCCGCAGTGTGGGAATCGGGCCCTATGGACTTGGCGAGCGGCTCAGCTACGAGCTTTTTGTTTTTGGTGGCGGGCCTGGATAGATCGGATTTGGTGTGCAGGTTGCGTTGTGGTAAAGATGGCGTACATAGGGTAATGTGACCCCGGCGAGGTTCTGAGTAGCCTATATGCGGTTCGCAAGCCTATCTTATCTACCAGACGAAGTATTCATTTGACGACTATACTGTTTAGTTAGAAAGAATGGGACTTCTCATGAATGCTGGCGCAGTCACGTTGGAAACAAAGATGAAAACAAGTACTGGATGTAGCTCGATTGAAACCATTTGAATTCGCGATTCCGGCGGTGCGGTTCCGGCAGTTCGCATGAATGCATCCGACAGCGTACGTCTATGTGGATGGCCCTGCTTTTTGTTGAGCGCTGGTTCGGCGATGTAATTCCTCAGGCTTGCTCTCCAGGTGCTTTTCGTGCATGTTGTGCAATACGGATACCGGATGAGAAACATCATCTCTGTCCGGGCATACCTCTGCACCTCACTTCTTGTCCTTCGATCCAGCATCATCCGCGATCAAGGCCTCGACATCTCGCTCCATAAGCCAGCTGCGAACACTCTCCATGACCTTCTCAAGCGTCTGGCCACCACCCATTACATCGTCTAAATCATGCACAGTGGTTCCACTCCTATGGTCGGTAACCCGCTGCTGCCCCCAGTTGTAGGTGCGCACCTTGTCACCGCGGCCCATCTTCGCCACACCAATAACGCTTCGTCGCATGTTGGCCATCTCCTCTTCGCGTTTCTCGCGTCTTGACTGGGCGATACGCGAGCGCAGAAGCGCCCAAGCCTTCTCTTTGTTCTTGTGCTGGGATCTAGAATCTTGCATCGCGACGACCGTGTTTGTGGGAATATGCGTTAGCCGAACTGCTGACTCGGTCTTGTTGACGTGCTGGCCACCGGCACCGCTTGCCCTCATGACTTCTAGTTTGACCTCTTTCACGTCGATGTAGTAGTCGCTCTCAGGGTCTTCGAAGTCCTGCTCTTCTGCAGAGTTCTCTTGTACACTAGGTAGCACGTGTACGGATGCCGCGCTCGTGTGTGTGCGTCCTTTGGCCTCAGTAGCGGGCACGCGCTGCACCCTGTGCACGCCTGCTTCGCATCGGAAGACGCCATATGCGCCATCGTTCTCCACCTCGATGATGGCTTCTGATAGCGGTACACCCGCTTCAGTTGTGCCGTTTATGTTCTCATACTTGAGAAGATTTGTGCGAAAGCCATTGCGGTTGCAGAAGGCTGAGTACATGCGGAAGAGGTCCCCCGCAAATATAGCTGCCTCTGATCCGCCTGCGCCAGGCCGTATTTCCAGAAGACATGGTAGGTGTGCAAATGGGTGTATCGGCACCAGAGAGGTGATGAGGTTCTGTGAAGCATTGGCGAGCTGTGTTCGGGTTTCTCCAAGGTCGTCGGAAGCGAGTGATCGTAGTTCGGGATCGGTCGAGGAGTCGTGTATCATCGAGGTGAGCTCTGTCACAGACTTAGTCCATATCAGCTACTGAAGTGCTCCTGCTGGCTGCGATGTCCCGCTTACCTCATTGGCTTTGTCCCATTCTCCTAATGCGTTCACGATCGGGCTGTACTCGCCGAGCTTCTTCGCCGCGCGTGTGTCAAAGCCATTTGAAAGCTTTTCTGTGAGTTGCTTATGCTCGGAAACGATTGCGCGGGCTCTTGTGAGGAGGGCTGGGGGTATAGACTCGGATGTCGCAGCTATGCGATATTAGCGACTGGGCCAAACCGGACACATTCAATACATACCATTACTCTGGAGCCGAATGCCGCGATTCATCAACGGACGAGCAATGCGCGACAGGCAATTGCGACATATCCATGACGTTGTAAGCATCGTCGAGTTGCCTCAAGCTCCAATCTGTGAATTTCTCCATGTCCAATGCGCGTTCCGATCGGCTCGGAACGTGTGCACGTGATGATAACCCTCACCCCGGCAGATTAAAGCGGACTACACCGCCTTACCACCTTCCTGTTATGGAGACGTCATGGAGATAGGCGGGGACACTGCGATATGTCCCGAGGGATTATCGAGCGAAATCGGCACGTTGAACGGCATCAACCATCTCCGGGGATAACCGTTGGAGACTACTTAGGTACCTAGGTATACCATAGCAGCTTGCCCGTACCCCACTCATAGCTCCAAGCTTCACAATTCAAGTCCCCATGCCTACCCCACGACGAAGCAAGAGGTCCAAACCCCAACAAGAGCCTGAGCAAGAACGGCCCGCCAAAGTCGCCAAAGTCGCCATGGATAGCACAACTTCGAATACCCGCAATGTCTACCCACATCCCGAGCCCCAATTCGTCCATTTTCCCAGTCGACGCTCAGTCGTACATAGCACCAAAGGCATTGTGTCATGTACGCAGCCACTTGCAGCCGCTGCTGGAATTGAGATCCTGAGGAAAGGTGGTAATGCGGCAGTATGACGTAATCCATCACCACTTCGATCTCATGCTAACGTTACGAAGGATGCTGCGGTGGCCGTTGCGGCAGCCATCAATGTCACAGAGCCGGGCTCAACGGGCATCGGTGGTGATATGTTCTGTCTGTACTACGATGCGAAGACGAAGAAGGTATCCGCCATGAACGGTTCCGGCCGGAGTGGTGCGAACGTCACCCTCGACAAGGTCAGGAAAGACCTCAACATTGCAGAAGGCCAGAGCGGTCAGATTCCCATGGATCATGTACATGCCGCGACAGTGCCTGGCGCAGCAGCAGGATGGGTTGACTGTGTTGAGCGATTTGGTAGTGGAAAGGTCAGCATGGAGGACGTGCTCGCGCCGGCCATTGATCTCGCGGAGAACGGTTTCCCAGTCTCCGAGCTATCAGCAACATTCGTGAGTTTTGCAACGCTTATGAACAGGTGACGTTCTGACATTCTATAGTGGGCAGCGAGCGAAAAGGACCTCTTGAAAGCATCGCCCAATGGCCGCGAGATGCTCAAGGATGGCAGAGCGCCCAAAGCCGGAGAAATCATGAAGAACCCCACCATGGGTAACACCTTCAAACTGCTGGCCAAGCACGGAAAGAAAGGATTCTACGAGGGCGAAGTAGCCGAGCAGCTCGTAAAAGTAGTGCAAGATCTCGGTGGCTATCTCACTCTAGACGATCTCAAACACCATGCAGAAACCGGGACAGAGCCAGTAGACCCCATCTCGCTAAAGTACACAGGCCAAGGTGTTGGAGAGCGACCCGACGGCGGTATCGAGCTATGGGAACATCCACCAAACGGTCAAGGAATCGTCGCTTTGATGGCCCTCGGCATTATCCAGGAACTTGAGAAGCAGAAGAAGATTGCAAAGTGGAGCCTCAAAGACCACAACAGCACGCAATATCTTCACACCGTCATCGAAGCATTGCGAATTGCCTTCTGTGATGCCCATTGGTTCGTCACAGACCCGAACGTCGTCAAAGTGCCATCTGCCGAGCTCATCTCGGAAGAGTATCTTGCTGAGCGAGCGAAACTATTCGATCAAAAGAAGGCCATCTCAGCCCCTGTCCATGGTTCTCCAGCACATCTGCAAAGCGACACTGTCTACTTCTGCTGTTCTGACCCTGAAGGAAACGCCATCTCCTTCATCAACAGCAACTATGGCGGATTTGGTACCGCCATCATCCCCAAAGGCTGTGGTTTCACTCTACAAAACCGAGGAGCAAACTTCAGTCTCGACAAAGACCACCCGAATGTTCTGGCCCCGAGAAAGCGACCATACCACACTATCATCCCTGGCCTGACAACATACATCAACGATGGTAGTCTGCACTCCGTGTACGGCGTCATGGGCGGTTTCATGCAACCTCAGGGTCATGTACAGGTACTCCTCAACCAAGAAGTCTTCAAACTCAACCCGCAAGCTGCGCTAGATTCACCGCGCTTCTGCATCGGAGCCGGTATGCCTAGCGCTGACGGCAAGATGACTGACGCCACGATCTACCTGGAAGAGGGTATCGACCAAAAGGTCGTAGAGGAGCTGCGAGCACTCGGTCATAACGTCAAGCAACTGGACGGCTACGGACGTGGTATGTTTGGTCGGGGCCAGATCATCCGGCGACACGTAGACGACGGTGTGCAGGTCTGGAGTGGAGGTAGTGATCTGCGAGGTGACGGTGCGGCGGTGCCATTGTAGGCGGCCACGGCCACCCGAAGATCACGATTGTAAATGAGCAAGCAATCCAATGTCACAACACCTTCAATTCAACTGACTCGCGTCCTGTAAGCAGCAGCCATTCATATCGCAACTTGACAAAGTAGTCTGATCGGAGAACAAAGAAAACCGATGCCAGCATGAACCACCCCGCCAATCTCGATCAACACGAGCAACCCCAAACCCAGCAATAAATACCGAAACTCCAACCCAGACCGCCACATGATTTGCAACGTTTCGCACGTGTACTGTGAAAGACATCCCGCAGCCTGGCGTACTTAGGGTGGAAGATCGCCGGCCCGCCCTTGCTGTTTCACATGTTGCATGCAAGAATGTGGCAGAACTGTGCGCCATGTAGTCTACCTTACCCGCAAACGGAATAAACAGACGAAGCAGATCCCTTCGAAAGGCGAATTAAAATGCGCCTGAGATAAAAATACACGTCAGTTCGCAGTTGAGAGAAGCCATGATCCGGTATGTCGGTGTGAAAGGACATGTTGTGTGTCGTACACGCACGCGTTCATTTCCAAACCAGCGGGTTCAAACGAAGATCGGAGATATTAATATGTTGGTATGGGGGGTGATTCGATGGCGAGACGTGGTCCTTGCGCAGATGTAGTTGGCTTTTAATATGTGGGTTGGGTATGTGGCATGGTGGTTTGTACAACATGGATGATTTCCTCTCTTTACCGCACGTTATCTTCTCCATGCCCCCAACTACGCACCAAACCAGTCTTACTGTCCCAAGTATGACGCCTCGACCAACCATGGCTCCTCGCCGCCCTTCCATCCGGTGCGACGCGATATCCTTCATAAACTCCCGCCCCAGCTTGAGCGAAAGCCGCATACGCTCAAGTGAAGACCGGATACGCACGAGTGAAAGCTATACCCGGACGAGTGAAAGCCATAAGCGCTTCAGCGAAAGCCATCCACGCCCTAGTAACTCCAATCACGCAACCACCGACCGCTCGTCATCGCCTCGGCCCGTCGCCTGCTTGAAGTCGTCGTACACAGATTACATCAGACGCGACGATTCCGCCAGTGAAAAAGCAGAACCAGAGTACACAGTCACTCCCTACACCGACGACTCCTATCGAGTTAATCATAAATCAGGTCTAGCATGCGGAATCACAAGAGGCTTTCGGGTCTTGTCCCGGGGTTGCGCAAGGTTGCGGGGCACTTGGGTACGCGCGCGAGGGCGCGGTCGCGGTCGCGATCGAGGGCGCGTGATTAGGAGGTTAAAGGATGGGAGCTGGAAAGGGGTTGTGGTATTTGAAGAGGAAGTTGGAGAAGAGGATGAGGATGGCGGGGAAAGGGTGGATGAGAAGGAGTTGGAAAGGGGATGTTTTGTGTATAAATGAACAAGGAAGAAATTGGTATCATTCTCGCTAGTAAGCTAAAGATAAGGGGATAAACATGAACATCCAAAGAGATGAGCAGAAAGCATGACGCTCAACCACATATATGACGTAGACGCTTCGCGCCCTTACTTCCTCCTCTCATTCATCCCCCACATGCTTCTCTCCATCCGCATGGCTCTCCTTCACCCCTCGTCTAAACAATCTCCCCCACTTCAACCCCAACCCATGCTTCCCACTCCTATCTGTCTCCCTACTCCAAAGACTACTCGCCCTCCTCCTCCCCTCTACACTACTTTTCCTCCCTCCTTCCGACCTCGAACTCGAATGTCTTCTACGTTCTGTTTTCGACGCGGCGTAGTGGTCGGCGGGGCTGGATGTGAGGACGAGTTTGTTGTTGGAGGTGGAAGTGGAGGAAGAGGAGGAGAGGATGTTTGCCCAGATGTGCGCTATGGAAGAACGGCGGTCTGGGGCGGTGTTAGTGTGGGTGGTTCGGGGAGGTTGATGATGGCAAAGGGAAGGGATGGCATACGCATGTTTCCTGCTCCACCGCGGCCGTACGGGATACACGGGTCTTGTGTCGAGTGTGGTGACATCGTGGGATATTGCGTTCTAACCAGAGATATACGTGTGCCGGTAGAATTGAGAACCAAGTGTTGTATGTCGTTGTATTGTATGTTGATGTTTGTGGAGTCCCGTTATATACACCTGGGTAGTCTTTGGTCGCGTGTCTTCAAATCTGTAAATGTCGTCAAAAGCCAGGAATGATTCTAGAAGACGCAACCCGCCCCATATATCCACAACCCCCATCCCGCTCAATCGCAGATCCCAGCCCATCACCCTACGTAACCCACAATTTCTTCATCCGAAGATCACCCAAGCCCGCCCATACCTAGGTACTTTCTCTAGACCCCGGCTTCACCCGTCCCCCAAACCACACCCTAACTAACAAACTAACAAACTTCACCATCGTCCACCCACTCACATCCCATCCTCCTATCTACCGAACTCTTTCCATCCAAGCTTTCCATCCAGGCAGATCTCAAGCCTTGGGTAATTTAGCCTCTTGGTTCCCATACGTGCAGCGAGTAGAAGGACGTCAAAGAGGGCACCACTAGCGCGCGAGAAGCTTATCTAGAGAAAATGGAGCTTGGCATGGGTTGTCGATTCCGGGGTTGACAGGTTCTATCGCGTGATCGAGGGGACGATGCACACGTGGGGAACAATGCGGAGGTTATCCCGCGGGGTGTTGGTGGGTTGAGTTTTGGAAGATCGGCGTTGGAGATGGGGAGGATGACGTAGGTAGCGTTAGCCGGGGAAAATGATTGAATTATGTAGGTGGCAGGCACAAGCACGCGCAAGTTATGAGAAGATAAGAAGCAAGGAGAAAGTGTTGGACGTAACTCCAGACGATTTAAAAGATTTGCTAAAGCTTAACAGGGACGGAGACCTCGGGAGTCAAAAGGAAAAACTACTAAAGCCTCAGTTCACCCACCCCGCGCAGCGAGGTATAAGTTAAACGATTAGCGCTAGACAAAAGACTAGGCTACTGTCTCCATCAAAAGCGTATATTCTTCTTCAGTGCGAGATCAAACCCCTCCGCCTCCCCTCCACCTCCACCTCCACCCCTCCGCCTCTCCTACCTACCTAAAACTAATTAAATCGTCTAGGTAACATGCACAAAGCACGCAGAAGTTATAAGAAGATAAAGAAAGCGAGAAAACAGCTCCCGTACTAACGTGGATGATGCTATAAGTCTTTTAACCTAATCATCACTCCTCTTTCTCTTCCTTAAGAATACCGTAACGGCGCACGGCAGCATGCCATCACTTATAGAGTCTCAGCTCATCGACTCACATACCATCCACGTCAGTCAGCACATCACGACACAGTTCACCAAACCCGATTGATCTAAGACGCACATAAATATCAATTTCCCATAAACACCATGTAATGCTGTTGTACAACCACACATGCCCTTTCCATCCATCTTCGGAAAGGAATCCGCAAACTCATCCCAGAGTTGCAACCGCTAAATACCTCATTTTAATACATCGTTCATCCCTCGGGAAAAAGATAACCATGAACGTGAAACTCAGAAAAAAACATTGAACAAAAGAGAAAGAAAATATATATGTACGCATCCCCATCTCATCCCATCCATCCCATCCCTTAAAATCCCCGACCCGTGTCGTGACGGTCTCTACTCAGCGCCCGCCTGCCCTCCATTACCACCACCACCACCCCCCCTTCCACCCCTCGCCCTCTTCCCCCCTCTCGTCGCACCCTCCCCATCATCCTCAGCCCCACGCTTCTGTCCACGTCCAGCCTGACCAGCTTGTCCAGCTTGTCCAGGTTGAAAGCCCGCAGCACCGGGGTTAAGCCCCCTCGCAGGCGAGCTCTGATTCTGACCCTGGTTTTGATTCTGTTGCCCGCGCCCCCGTCCACCGCCCCGACCGCCTCCGCGACCGATTTGCGATGCACCTGGACCTTGGTTTTGCTGTTGCTGTTGCTGGTTCTGGCCTTGCTGCTGTTGCAGTTGTTGCTGCGGTTGGTTCTGGCCTCGTCCACGTCCGCCAGGCATGGGGATACCGGTTCCACCAACACCACCACCACCACGGGGGATGTTGGATTGGAGAGTGCCGCGGAGGGCTTGGACCCCGGTTCCTGCGCCGCGTCCAGTTTGCTGCTGCGGTGCTTGAGCTTGTTGAGCCTGGGCTTGGCCTTGGACTGTGAAACCTGGCTGCGGGAGTCCTCGTCCCATTTGGTTCTGGTTTTGCTGGAATGGGTTTGGGGCGGTGCCGTGGCCGGCAGCTTGGAGGAAGGGGTTGGGCTGGGTGGTCTGAGTAGGAGTGGCGTTGTTGGTGCCGTTTGCTTGAGGTGTGTTGGTCGCGGAAGGCGCCGCTGGCTGTGGCTGTGCTGGTGTTGATGTATTCGGTGCAGCTTGTGCGGCAGCAGGCTTGGCGGGTGTGGCGGGTTGTGCAGGCTTGGTGGCTTCCACGGGCTTCTGGGTCAGCGCGACGGCGTACACCTTTGCGACCTCCTCAGTCGGCGTCTCCTTTGCAGCCTTCTCGACGTAGCTGAACCTCGTCCTGAACAGTTTCAACTGCGAAGCGTTGAGTTTCGCCTTCAGTTCATGCGTCTTGGTTAGCTTCGCTTCTAGTTCCTCGAGCTTCTCCTTCAGCTTCTTCTCCCAAGCAGCGTTGACGGTAGCCAGGTCCTCGCCCGAACCAGCCGCCTTCGGTTGTTCAGGTTCCTGTTTCACACCCGTAATGCCATCGATGGCCTTCTGAGTCTTGAGCTGTTCGATCTGCATGTTGAGCTGCTTGATCTGTTCGTTGAGCTGTTTGATCTTCTCATCCCTCGCAGCTGTTTGCTTCTCGAGGTTCATGTGAATCTGAGATTTCACCACCGCCAACACCCCGCTGTTGGTCTTGAACCACTTCCTGAGCTGGTCCTCCGTGACTGCAGGTCGGGGTAGATCTTGTGTGTTAATCATGCCATCTGGTACAGGCTGAGCCTCGGTGGTCCCTTCACTGGGGGCGTTTTGAGTCGACGCAGCGGCTTGCTTCTCTTGTCGTAGACTCTCGAGCTCGGCTTGATGAGCCTCCTTCAAGCGTTCGACCTGTTCGCTGGATTCGGCCTTGGTCTTCTTGATGGACTCGTTGTACTTGTTCTTGATCTTCTCCAGGGCGCCTTCTCTCCTAGTGATCGTGTCTTCACGGGCTTTCAACGATGCTTCGAGTTCGTTCAGCTCGGTCTCTCGCTGATCGAGTGAAGCCTTCAGGGCTGTGATCTGTTCATCGTTCTGCGAGGCTTCCGGTTGTGTCTGGCCCTCTGCGGGTTGTTGTGCAGACTTCGCACTAGCAAGTTGAGCCCGCAAATCGTCGACTTCGGCGGCCTTCGCAGCGAGCTCCTCCTTGAGCTTTTCAGTCTCCACGGCCGTGGTAGAGTCGGTTGCGGGCTCGCCAGAAGCCGGGTTCGATGACGGTTGTTGCTGTGCAAGCTGGTTCCGAAGCTCGCCGATGGTGGTGTCTTTGGTAGCCTGCGGAAAAGTTAGTCTGGGGTATTTTACAAGAACACAAGTGGAACTCACGGCTTCCTTCTGGAGCTCGCCCAGTGTCGACAGTTGCGCTTGTAGCTCGGACAGTTGGTTTGCAATGGCAGATTGGCTGCTCTCAGCATTCGAAGCCTTTTGCTGAGCTTCACCCAGCTGCTTCTGCAGAAGAGCCAGCTGGGGTGTCGTAGCGTCAGAGTTCTCGTTGATCTGACCCTCCTCGCCCGCATCTGCATTCTCAGCCGCCTGAGTAGAAGTGTTCGCCTGAGCAATGGCTTCGTCGCGAGCAGTCTTCGCAGCATTAAGCTCTTGCTGGGTCGTCGCCAGTCGTGCGCGAGTCTGCTCCAACTCCTTCTGAAGTGCCGCCGTTCGCTCCTGGGATTGTCCGGCGTTCGCACTTGTGGCTTGTGCGTTGGTGAGCTCTTGGCGGATGCGGTCGACCTCCTCTTGTAAGCTTGTACTTGATTCCTGCGCGTCCTTGAGCTGTGCAGTGAGTGCGGTGATTTCAGCCCTCTTCTCTGACATGCGCTGATTATGTGTCTTTTGGAACTTTTCCCTCTCGGCCGCCTTGATGCTGTCTCGCTCAGCATTCGCCTTCTGTACATCGCTTGTGAGAGCTGTGATCTGTTCGTTGAGGCCGGCTACCTGCTCGAGTGCCTGATCGCGCTCCACCTTGTGGTCCTCGATCTGTTGTTTGAGATCTTCGAGGTCCTTGGGGTCGATGCGGTCGTATCGCTGGAGCACATCCTGGTGACGCTTCTGCCAGCGGTCGCGATCCTCCTCAACAGCCTTGAGGTGGCCTACATTGAGCTCGAGCTCGCCCTCAAGTTCAGTTACGCGAACTTGCAAGGGTTCCAACTCAGCCTGAAGATCTTCCAACGCCTTTGCCTTCTCAGCAAATGAGGCCTGGAGACGCGTGTTTTCGCTGCGCAACGTCGCATTGCTCTCGCGGTAGACGTTGAGTTCTTCGAGGTTCTTGTTGAGATGTGCAAGGCTGGAGTTGCTCTGCGAACCCGAGGCCTTGGCTTGCTCTTCCAGTAGCTTCTCTCGCGTCTGGTCGAGCTGACCCTGGGCGTGTGTGAGTTGCTGCTCGAGACGCTTGGACTCCTGCACTTTCAGGTTCAGCTGAACCTCCAGAATCTCCTTCTCTCGGCGGAGATAGGTCTCGATGTCCTGGAGGTTGTTGGAGCCGGACTCCGTGCTGCTCGGCTCCCCAGTCGATGCGCCACGGTCGTTCTTCAAGCTGTTGATTTGCTCTTTGTATTCGTCGAACTGCTTGAGCAATGTCTGGTTGTATTGCTTCAAGTCGTCGTGGCGTCGTCTGGCTTCGGCAAGCTGCTCCTCATAGCGGCCCTCGGTAGACTTCCAGTGTTCTTGACTCTGCTCCAGCGTTGTGCGTGCAGCTTCTGCTTGCGTCTTGAACTCTGTGATCTGGGATTGAAGCTGGTTGTATTCGTCGCGCAGCTCCCGAAGCTTCGTCATGCTCTCGGCATGTTTCTGGAACTCGTGCTCGTAATCCTTCTGGGCGCGCTCGGCGATGTTGGCTTGGGTCTTGACGTATTGCATCTGGTTCTCGGCCTCAGCCTTGTAGTCGGCTACATCATTGTTGAGTCGGGTGATCTCTGCTTCCAAGGTTTCCTTCTCTTGTCTGAGGACCAACGTGTCTTGCTCATGCTTTCCTCGCAGTTCGGTAAGTTCAGTGCTGCTTGTAGCGAGCTCAGAAGATATGTCTTCCACGCGCTGTTGCAGATCGCGGATAGTAGCATCCTTCTCTTCTTGTGCAAGGTTAAGTTGCTCCTGGAGTCGTTCGTGGGCCTCGACGAAGGTCTGCAATCGGTTCTCGGCATCCTGGGCGATGTCCTGGAAGCCGGCAATCTGGGCTGTGACGGCCTCCAGATCCTCTTCTTTGCGCTCGATCTTGCGCTTAAGATCCGAGACCTGTTCAGCCAGCTCTTCCTCACGGCTGACAGGATCTTGCTCATCATTGGCCTGCGATCGTGGTTGAAGAGCCTGTAGGCGCTCCTCTGATGACTGGAGTTGGTTCTGGAGTTCCTTGAGGCGTTGCTCCAACTGGTGGCGTGTCGTTTCAGCGGTCGCAGACTTGACTTCAGCACTGTTGCGTGCTGCGATGAG
This sequence comes from Alternaria infectoria, assembly GCF_024043175.1. Classification (NCBI taxonomy): domain Eukaryota; kingdom Fungi; phylum Ascomycota; class Dothideomycetes; order Pleosporales; family Pleosporaceae; genus Alternaria; species Alternaria infectoria. The sequence goes on along the minus strand of NW_026250726.1, from coordinate 29,911 downwards.
GTCGTCGATCCGTCGTTGCGTTTCGGTTCGCTCGTAGTCTCGTTGCTGGGTGGCCCTCTTGTGCTCGGCGATCTCGTCCTCCAACTTGCTTTCAGCGCTCTGCAAATCTGTCCGAAGCTTGTCCACCGTGTTCTGCAGCTCGCGTCGGCTCTCCGCGGTAGCCAACTCAGCTTCGTTGCGCAGACTCTGAATCGAAGACACCATGTTGCTCAACCGATCGCGCTCGGTCATCAACTCCTGGTTCCTTTCCTTGAGACGTGCTTCGATGGTCGCGGACATTTCCCGAGATGCCTTGAGCTGCACCATCTCGCCCTGCAAGCTCTGAAGACGTGCCTCAGCTTCCGCAGCGTTCTGGTTGGCCTTGACAAGCCTGTCGTCCTGTTGGGCCATAGTGGCTTGGACCTTGTTGTAACGTTCCTGGAGCGAGTCCTTTTCGGATTGGAGCAGTTTGATGCTACCCTCAAGACGGGCATACCTGTCCTGCTCTCGACGCACCTGCGACTCGAAACGCAGTTTGTCGCTCTGGAGCTGAGAGTTGTCCTTGGTCAGACTATCAACCTGCGCCTTGAGTGTAGTGCGGTCCGTAGCACTCTCCTCTTTGAGCAGGTCGATGTGTGATTGAAGGTCCTTGATAAGCTTGCTGTACTCTGGGATCTCGCGGGATGAAGAGCCGTTCTCGAGAAGCAAGGGAGCTCCGCCTGCGGGCACTGATTGTGCGAACGCGGATGTTGACTGCGAGTGAGACGGCAACTGGCCCCGACCGCCAACTATACGGCTGTACATATCGCGCTCGGTCTTGAGGGTTTGCGAGCGAACGTTGAGTGACTTGATCTCTTCTTCCTTCTCAGCGACCACGGAGCGTAGACGGCCAAGCTCTTCGACGTCTTGCTGATATTGCTCAGACTTCATGCGAACCTCCTGCCTCTCCTGTTCGTCGCCCACTTGTCGGAGTGTGCGCGTCAGTTCGGCGTTCTGTTGCTGGAGAGTAGCAATGTCCTTGTAGAGGATCAGGTGCTTCGTGATCATCTGGTGTGTAGGCGAGTCGTCTGGTACGTGCTTGTCCGGTACTTGGTTGTTCTCGACAGCGTTGACGATGAACTCTTGCTGTTCCTCTGTGAGGCTGCCCAGACCCTGCTCTTCAATCTGGCGACGCCATAACAATGTCCGCAGCTGGATCGTCATGTCCTGTACCTGGCGACGCAGGAGAGCGGATTCGTTGTGTACGCCTTCCAAATCACCCAGCGCCTTGCGCGAGTCGCGTTGTGCTGCCTCGCGTTCGGCAATGGCTTCTTCGAGAAGCGCGCTGATTTCGTTGTTCTGCTCGTTCAAGGCATCGTTCTGGCGGCGAAGCTCGTCGAATTCGGGTTGGTGACGCTCCAGCTCCTGCAGCATGTCGTTGAGCACACCGGTGTTCTCTTCTAACTTCTCACGGACCTTGCGAAGCTCTTTCTTGAGGTCGTTGTTCTCGATCAGTAGCTGAGTCTTGGACGCATCGGTCTTGAGCTGCGAGCCGCCAGGGGAGAAGACGACAGCAGGTGAACCAGCTCGGCCGGGCGTGCTGAAGCCACCGTTCATGCTCATGCCATGTCGCGGTGTTCCGGGTACGCGGACGGAGCTTCGAAGCTCGGAGTTGTCGCTCTTGAGGGTCTCGACGAGCGTCTCGAGCTCAGCAGTGCGCGCATCGGCCTCGGCAGCCCTTTCGCGTTCCGCCTCGACTTCGGCCATGAGCTGACCAATCTCGGTCGCGGCTTCCTCTTGTACGCGACTGCTGTCCGACTGCAGCTGCTCCAAGCGCTTCTTGGTCATCTCGTTGTTCTGCTGGTGCAGCGTCGACAGGCGGCGCGCGCTGTCGAGCTCGATGCGGAAGTGGGCCTCGGCGGCTGACGCTGCATTCTCGAGCTCCTCGATGCGCAGGCGGTCCTCCTCGGCCTTGCCCTTGAGCTCCTCAATGTGTTGTCGCAACAGCGTCTCGGAGCGGTTTAGGGTGTCGATGGTCTCGGCGGCGTCGGCGTTCTCGCGCTGGAGTTGGGCAATCTGGGCGTTCTTCTCCTTCCGGTACTTGCTGTGGTCGTCTGCGCGCGTCTTGAGCTCGGTCGTATACCAGTCGTTGTTGCTGCGGAGCTGCTCGATCTCCTGCTGCAGGTTGGCCTCGCGGAACTTGACATTGGTGGCCGCGCTCTCAAGCGACTGCGTCTTCTCCTCGAGCGTCGACACCTGCTTGCGCAGCTCGACGGACTTCTGGTGTTGCTCGGTGAGCTCCTTCGCGAGGCGGTCGTGTGCAGTCGTCTTGGTCTCGTGCATGGCCATGAGGTCGCGGTTCTGGGACTCGAGCGTCTTGATGCGCGACTCCAGCGCCTGCGTCTCAGACGTCGAGCTGGTGGCCGTGGCGCGCAGGTTGTGCAGCGCCGACTCTGCCTCTTGCCGTGCATTCTCTATAAACGCGTCAGTATCAATTGGACATGCATGGCTTATCCATCGCGTACCCTCTTGGACTAGCTTCTTCTTCAATTCCTCGGCCTCCTTCTGCGCCTTCTCTGCGGTGGCCTTTAGGGTGCGCGCGCGCTGCTCTCCGCCCTGGATGGCGGCTTCGAGCTCGACATCGGTGCGGATCTTCTCCGATTGGAGGTCATCGTATGCGCGCGCCTTCGCTTCGATCTGTGTGAGGAGCGTCTGGACGAGCTCGACGGTGGGCTCTGATAGTAATGACTGTAGGGTTGTCTCTGGGACGGAATAGGACGCGGCCAGGTAGCCGACGTCGACGGATGCCGCCATGATGGTGTATTAGTTTATTGCAGGCCTCGAACCATTCTCCGGGTCGGTCGAGTGGGTCCCGGGGAGAAAAGAGACAAAGGAGGGGGGTGGTGTTGACGCGAACAATGAACGGGTCTGCGGCCAAAGTCGCGAGTTCAGTTGTTTGACGACGGTCGCGCAGGGGCCAACCACTAGCGCGGCTGCCTCCCAGGGTTGAGGTCATAGCACATATGCGTCTTTCTCCGACGCCTTCACTCGGCACCTTCCATTCACTACCTTCACCTTCACCCGCCGCACCTTCCGCGCATCCACGCTCACTACTACCGGACCTTCCACGTTGTCTGCCGTGCGACTCTTTAGCTAGACGCTGCACACTCGACTGCCGACAGCAGGCATCCTCGACCAGGCAACAGCCACCCCCGACCGCATCTTCAACTTCTACCACTACCACTACAACCACCATGTCCTTCCTCAAAGCGAACTCGGCCACAGGCATGAATGCCCCCTCACCCACACCCTCGAGCTCCTCCGCCAGCGGCAAGCGCAAGCGTCCTACCGATGGAGCGCCCCCCGTAGTCTACTCGCAGCCGCAGGACACAGGCACCGGCGAGCACGTCTTCACCCGCCTCACCTACGTCAACGACTTCCTGCGCGAGCGCAAAGAAAAATGGCACACCTTTGACGACATCATGGAATACCTCAACATCCCACCGGGCCACATCCAGCGCGAACAGCTGCGCCAGCTGATGCGCGCCGACAACGCCGGCAACAGGATCAGCTGGGACTCTGCAAACGAACGCTACAAATACAAGAGCAAGCTCAGCATCCACGACCGCGCGCAGCTCAAAGGCCATTTCCAGACGCAGAAGTCGGCCATGGGACTTCAGATCAAAGACCTGAAAGACGGCTGGTCCACCGTCGCCGACGACATCACCAAGATGGAGAACAAGAAGGAGGTGCTGGTGCGACGCGCTAAGGACGGTGTGCCAAAGACTGTCTGGGGCAACGACCCTTCTCTCATGCTGCCCATGGACCCCGTCTTCGCAAAGGCATGGCACTCGGTTCAGGTGCCTGATAACCCGGATGAGCTGCGCAAAGCGCTCTTGGCCAACAAGTTGACAGCCGCTACGCAAGCCAAGGTTATTGTCGCCGCCCCTACCAACAAAAAGAAGAAGGGTCCTCGTCGTGGTGGCAAGCAAACGAATACCCACATGATTGGCATCCTGAAAGACTTCTCCGGAATGAGAAAGTAGACGAGTCTGAGGCTTGCAATCTCTCTCATTTGATGTGGAGTACCTTTTGCGTACGTGGTGGTTAAGTTATTTCGGGAGTCATGAGTGGCTCGTGTCGATCTGCGTCATCGCAGTACCTTGGATGGCATGGAAGGAACTGAGATAAAGTAGACCATGTTTGTTTCTTAACTGCATAGCGACGGCGTTGGCACATGTTTTCACGTATACTGGCGTTTTCATCTCTGGGCAACGTGGGAAGACCGTTGAACCTCCTTCAAATTGGCATAAACAATAAACATATGTAATATTATGCATTTCCTCTTTCCCAATTTCCCCTCCTCCTTCAAGCCCTCCCTCCCCATACAGTCTCAGTGAACTCATACTCCGCAGCAACTGACCTACACGGCACTGTTAGCAATGTCCTTCTTCTTCTTCTCTAGAGTAGGTAGGGTACTTACACCGCAGCTAGGACAGTCGGTACCACAGCCGCACGGCGGCACGAATCTGGTGGCGCAGCAGCTCTCGAACTGCTGACGAGCTTGTAGGTCGCCTTCTTCGACGTCGTAGGCTTTGATGCTGCCGTCGACTTGGAGGACGTAGTTCGTGGCGGCGAGCGTGGTGGACGCGCAGAGGAAGGTGAGGAGGGCGGTGAGCTTCATGGTTGTTGAGATAAGGAGGTCGGAGTTGTAGGTAAACGTATTCTTATTGTCTGTCTGGATAGGAGGGTGGTCGTGGTCGTGCTATACCCAGCTACTTATACCCACACAGCCCATCCCCCATCTCCTACCCCGGCCGACCATCCTACCCAACACGTACCTTTCATATATCCACATATCCACCATCTCCACCATCTCCACTGATCCAGCCTCGTTTGTTTTTCGTCCGTTGCATCACAGACACTGCGTACGCATTCTGTGGAGACGAACCCCTTGCATTTCGGCCCGGTAGGGTTGGGGTTTGCAGACTAAAGGGCTGAATCACGTCTAGGCGGTACTGGGCATCACACCATGGACGGAAGTGATGCTGCGGTGAGGAGATGGGGTCGGAAGTGGCCGCTGTGTGCCTTTGTCGTTGTCGTTATTGTTAGTGTTTGTGGATCACTGTGAGCGCGGACTTTCGGACTACTGTAGTATCATGTGAGATGGAGGGCTAGGTAATGTCCTGATGCTGTTGCTGCCTCTTGTAGCAATACTTTTGGAGCATAGGTAGTAATCTTTTCGGGAGAGGTATGAAACCGTGGTACGACGATTTTACACTTTTCAAACTCGTTCTTTCAGATCAAGGCAAATAGATTGTACACACTTCTCAAGTGTGTTGCCCATAACATATCATACATAACCCCAACACACTCCTTCCCATCCTTTCTCTTCTTCCTCAAAGATTACAGCAACTAGGCTACACCCAATAAGTCAGCGAAAACCTTACACGCCAATCCCTCATTTCATTTCACAACAAAATATACACCACAAGCATTCTCATACGCCCTCCCACACCCACAAGGCGGAGCGAAATTATTCGAGCAGCAATCCGGGATAAACTGGCGTGCATCCAGCTGCGTATCTGGTACAATCTTGACAGAGCCGTCGAGTTGGGGGATGTGCTTTGCGAACGCGGTGCTCACGCCAACGGCGGTGAGGAGGGCTGTGAGACGCATGTTGGGTGGTGGGTAGATGTGGTGGGTAGATGTGGTGGGTTACCTATTGTTGATTGGATTGGGGATGTGGGGATGTGGTTGGTGGTGTGGAAATAAGCATGTATACTACATGTGTTCCCAAATATCTCCACCTTCCCTCTACCTCCACACCACACACGTCCACGGGTACCTTGCGCACCTCCAGCTTCCCTTCTCTTCCCTTCCCTTCCCGCATCGCCTCACCCATCCACCCACCCACTTCCCACGTACAAGCCGGCCCATTCCCACCCACCACACGCATCGTTTCGGCCCGTTCGCGTCCACTTTCCAAGCTTAGTCCGTACCTAGGTATATAGGCTGAATAGCCAGCTCTAGCACCTGGGCAAAACCGCACATCACCACCTCTGTCGTCTCTACTGCTTACATGTGGGTATCCTTACCGCGGGCGCAAGAGCCGTACAATGACCTGCAGCAGTCAACGGCGGTTGGATGCGTCTGCATTCCCGGCCATGGGAAGCGGGAGGGTGATGAGGGAGGTCGCGGTTTGGGTGGGCGGGAGGATGGGAGGATATGGTGACGATGATGTTGTACATGCGATATTAAGGTTTCGCGCCGTTGGAGTAGAGCATTTTTAGTGTCGTGATGGATTGACCAGATCAGTGATGGTAGCCTCGTTTCGATGTACCTATCTAGTCGCCACTTGACGGCTTTTGGTAGTGGTTTCCAAGGTTGTCGCATGAACATTCACCGCCTTTCTTCCCTGTCCTGTACAGTGGTTCCACGGTTGTTTCTCGGTCGCTCGATCCTACTTAGTTACCTAGCCTTGCACGTCGCAATTCTGGCACGAGTGACGAGGCTGTACATGAGGTGTAGAGGACCAGTTTGAAGGGTCTTATCCTGGGTGGAATGTTTGGTGTATGGATTGGTGTTATGGCGCCATCTCTAGTGTACTGTATTACCTCGACCTTTCCAATGATTCGGGTTCCGATCTGTTCTTGTTGTGATTTGTAGTACTATTTAGGTAGGAGGCTGGAGGGCTGATTCACATCTGGGCGCCTCTGGGCATCACATTGCGACTTTTGGTGCGGTGCGGTGAGTTGGGGCGGTGGGGTGGAATGGGAGTGCCGTGCGACGATATTGTTGTTGGGGTTGATGGTGGAGGTGGTGGTGGTTTGCAAAATCCACTGCCATGTGTGTGTATTGTCGGACCTGGTAACTGGGAAATACAAGGCTGGAAAACAGTTCCTAAATTTAACCGAAGCTGTGGCCCAAGGTGGTCTGGGTTGGTGGTCAGTGGGCAGTGATACGAGAAGCCATGTCTGTCGTAGTCCTGTCCGTGTCAGCCATTATTGCTTCTGGTAGCTGTTTCCTTCAATCTTCGTGGCACTCATGAACTTTGAAATGTTGAGATCTGTACTTGCACGCTACCTAAAGTAGTCATCAGCGCAGATGTCCAATTCCATGCTGACATAAGGCTATCACCCCCTCGGTATCCTTTCTCTCTCTATCGTCATGTCTTTGCCTCTCTTCCCCCTTGGACGTTTTCTCATACGTCTCTTCTCGAAGAATCCCTCCTTTCCAGAAGTGCCCGGTCATGGCGGACTATCGCACCTCTCTAAAAACCGCAGCACTCAAGCTACACCCAGACACGTTAGCAAAGCGTCCCATGATCAACCCGACGTATCGCTCTCATTCATCCCCTCCAGGGCTCTCTAGTTCCGTCTTCTTCTTCGTCTCCTTCATCTTGAGTCGAGTAGGAAATACGTACACCACAGCTAGTACAAGGTGCAGGTGGGCAAACACAAGGCCCATTGAAGTTGGTGGAGCAGCACCCTGGGATCTGGCGTGGTAGCAGATCGCCTTCTGCCATCGCTTTGATGGAGCCGTCGGCTTGGAAAATGTCGATGGCGAAGGCGGTGCTTGCGCACAGGGCGGTTAGGATGGCGGTGAACTTCATGGTCGGTTCGGGATGGGCGGCTTGTGCGGATAGGTGTGGAGTTTTTGGGATGAGATGGCGATGGGGGTCGCGGTAGTGGTGGTGCATGTTTTTATATTCACCGACCTACCTGTTGTACAACGACCTACGTACAACGTTTGTTACTGCTTACTGTATTCCGCTTCTCCCGACATACTTCGTATCGCATCGTATATTACCACGTACCTATGTACATGAATGTTGATCCCCCTCTTCATTTCTTCGGCCCGTCGTCGTACGAACTCATCGCTGACCTGGGTAATATAGGCTGAATAGCAGCTGGGCGACTTGGACATCACCATTCTTCTTATCTCTACTGCCCCTCAACCATGGTGCTTCTCTTCTGCGCCTCATGCACCCTGATCAAACATTCTTTCCGTCCGCGAAGCCAAGGTTTGGTTCGTCGTGATGGTTTCTCGCCTGATACGCACATGCAGTTCTGTAATATCGGGTTGAAACGAAATGTCTTTCGTCATCGTCGTCGTTACTGCGGCGAGTTGGGGTATTTGAGGACTTGATCGCCAGCGCTTTATTCGTGCTACATGGATGTCGCTTGCTCGGGTTGATAGCTGAAGATGATGCGCACAGCATGCGAGCCTCGGAGTGCCGTTTGAGACCTTTGGTCGCGTCTTACTGGAATATGTTAGTGCTGTTGCTAGTAGCCATCTGATGTTACGTCATGTACACATGCATTCACTACCCCACGAATAGTGCTAACGACTACTACCACACGCAAGATGCGATGAATATACTCCAAAGCATACATGAAGACGCGGAATTTCTTGGCGTAACGACCACTGCGATGCAAACATTCACCGCTACCTTTCCTGCAGGGTCCTTCCTCGGTTACATCTCGGCTGACTAACTTTAGGGCTTACATTAATTATGCCACGGTTTGATTTGCTCGCTCTTCATGAAATCGCCAGTGTTTCCATCGTTCCGTAGAACCTTGAGATGCGATACGGCGATACGACGTGTATCAATCGTGGCGTCATGATTGGCATCATGTCACCACCTCAGGTTTACCGCCTCTTCCTCTCCAATACGGTTCCTGTCCCAACCTCTCGTCCACGAAGCGTTCAGGTAGACCGATGCCTTTGCTGGAATCGTACTCTCCACTGAGTTGACATTCCGTGCACAGCGCGCCCAGCTCATTAATTCTAGCTCTCGCTTCTGTGTATCGCTCATTCTCTTCTTGAAACCGGGTCTTCATGTCTTTGAGTATGGAGGCTAGATGTTCCTGCCGCTCCGAGGTTACCTCAATCCATATCTTTGGGCATTCTTTATTGTCGCTGTAGCGCGATGGCTCCCACTTGATGTCTTCGTTCCAGCCCCAATCTCGCTCCGCGCTTATAGGCCCGTATCTGCTGAACATGTTGTATAAGATGATGGATATTTGGATCCCCTCGGCGGCAGCAGCTCGGCTGATCGATGCCAGGCTATCCAACCAATCGTCCTTCCAGTCCAGGAGCGGAAGTTCGACACGCAGGTGCCTGAGCTGGGGGAAAGATGTCCGCTTGTTCTGCACCACTAGATCGAGTGCCGGGAGTAAGCACTTTGGGACGAAGTCGACAACCTTCTTATGGTCTATATGCTGGTTCTGGGCTCGTGTTATCCAGAGTTCTTGGAGGCTCTTGGGCAGCGTGGACCAGAGTCTATCTCTCGTGTCGGCGGTCTTGAACATCTCCTCGTCAGTAGTCTTGCGGTGGCCCCATATGTACACCGGGGCGACTTTGAGGCGCTTCAGAGCCGTAAAAGAAGAGAATGAACACGGGTAAGCCTTCCCACGCTCGGCACTTTCGTCGTCAAGGTAAGGATAGAAGTCTTCGTGGCTTAGCCCCAGTGTTTCCAGCGTCTCGTGATGTGGCTCCAGGCTTCGCATCATCGCCGGATGCTCTGTGTCGCACCACGCCCACGGGCCTCCAAGTTCGTAGTTGAATGTCTTGAGTCTTCCGGGTATTGTCGCGTTCAACATGCCTTGGAAATTCTCCACGTCAAGCTTTGCGCATCGCAATTCCAGATACTCTACTGGGCACGATCGTGGCTCCAGTTTCGAGAACAGGGCATTCTCATCGTGGACTTCGCTGTCGCCGTGCTTCCATCCGTTTATAGAGCGCACATTAGGTAGATGGAAGAAAGCTGCGACGTGACTGGTGTCGCTAGAATACTTGTCGTCTGCTCCAGCAACTAGGATATCGATAGGCTCTGACATTGCGTGCGGGTTCCCACGGATGACCCTGGGCAGCAACGAGACGAAATCATCATGACCATACAGGTCGCAATTGATGTTCAAACGTCGAAGTTTTGGGAGGCCTACGAGTAATAGCGCCATAATAGCATCCTCATTCTTGGCCGACTGGATCTTCCCATGCACATCTTCAGCCTCTTCGACGGTGGAAGTGTACTCCGCGCACTTCTGCCTCAAGATTTCGTGGACTCCAGGATCATCAGATCTTGGCCAGGATCCGTTGGAAAATCTCTCTTCAACATCTGCCCAGGTACGAGGCACGATGAAGGATTTGACAAGACTGGCATGGGCGGGGGAAGTGAAAACCAAGTATGCAAGAGCGGCAAGGTTGTCGGTCTCTCTCAGGTAAATCTCCGAGTAGAGCCATGGTGTCGCAAGCCGATTGAGTGTTCTGGAAGTACGGCATACGCTGAGGAGAGATTCGCGTGTGGATAAGGAGACAATATGTTCAAGAAGCTCGGTAGGAAGCTTCTCTTCAATAGAAAGTGACATGGCAAGAACAACGACTTTGCAATGGCAGTTCGCACGAATGGAGAAGAGGAATTAGTAGCCATCTTGATATTTAGAAAAGGCTTATCGTTTTGTTGTTAGCTGTTGCTCGTTATGCAAGGCCGCCAGGGCGTATCGGATGCCTGCTTGGCATCACGCTAAACAGTTGCTTACGTGACGTCATCGCTGCGTCGCCCAATCACTTTGTGTTTGCAGCCTGAAGCATCCACCACCCGAAGATTTATAATCGTTCTATTTCAGAAGTAAGGCGACTTTAGATTAGAGATCACCCTTTTCTGCCTTCGCTATCATCATCTAGTTCGCAGTCGCCCCAAATGGCCATCCATTAAGATCGATATTGAGCAACCTCCCCAACCTAATCTCCTCGGCACGAGACTTGAGATCGTCGATATCCCAGTTACACCACAAGAACTTGCCCTTGAGGAAGCGAGCCTCTGGTGTCGAGAGCCAGAGATTGAAGCTCGCAGGAAGAGTGACTATACAAAGAACAATTAGTCTCATCGTGGTATGCAGTAGGGTCGTACGCTCACCATCATCAGTCTTGACATGCTTGAAGCTATCTGCTCCGCCAACTCTACGGTTCATCTCCGTCAACACAACGCCAGGCTGGGTATGGAAGACGCTGAGATTAGGTTTCGCAAGGAGGACCATGTCCCACAGGCGGTAAACAGCCATCTTCGCAACGCAGTAGGACGCGTAGGCATCGTTTAGACTTAAATGCGCGCCCCAGGAGTTGATAGCAACAACATGCGCATCGGGTGCAGCATAGCGTATGAAAGCTTTCGCAACCCACAAAGAACCCTCAATATTACCAGTGACGCCTTTAAGAAACTCGCGCGCGTCAACCTCAGCGAAGTTCTCAGTTGGACCAATGACCGCAGCGGCGTGAATCAGAGTATCGATTTTGCCATCTCTCGCGAAACTGTCAAACGCCGAATTAACTGAAGCCTCGTCGGTGACATCAGTACTTTGAATAAAGACCTTTGTGTCTGGACACTCTTTCTCGATAAGGGCTTTGTTTTCAAGCAGCGGGCCCTCGCGGCGTCCTAGAAGACCGATACGTGCGGCACCTGCGCGGGCGAAGAAACGTGCTGTCTCTCCTCCGATGCCGGTGTTGCCTCCTCCAGTCACGAGAATGGATTTGCCTTTCTGGGAGAGGGCTGGAAGGCTGGGGTCGCCGGCGGGTTGGGCGGTGTTGTGCCAGCGCTGGACTGGAGATGGGAAGGGAGGAGTGGAGGATACCATGGTGATCTGAATGGGTTTTGGTGGGGAGTAAAAGATTAATTGCTGCGTGACTTGCGACTGATACCACTTAGAAAGATGCGAACGTCCTGGGTATTCGTAATGGAGGACGACCCATCATCCTTATATTGTTCTTGTACCCCGGTCGGGGAAAGAGACACGGCGGAGTTCACGAATCCCGACGTGCAAATTGTTCCGCCCGACACTAGTGAAATCCGACCGCACTGATTCAGTTCGGATGGGGTGGCGCTTTCGCCGGTTGCTATGTCATGCATACTCGTACACAAATACTCATTGATATCTCACTGTTGATATATCTTGCTAGATTTCGTCAAGCCATGTCGCTAAGCCATAGAAGCCGTGAGCATGATCAACCCGCCCATACTATCCATACCAGAGCACCATTGGGCCCAACAAGCTGCACTTCGACCAGCTCTACTCGTAGAAATCTGAGATGGTGTCTCATCATCCAACGGAACATATGGCATCCACGCATCGCGGCAGGACAATCGACGCTGGTCCAACCTTACAATCTCACCCTCGACAGCCAGCGCAAAGGATGCCTCTTCTCGCAGCTCGTTCTGCCGTTGTCTTTGCCACTCCTCTGCATCCCGTGATTCCCAGAGTTGTCGCTTAGCGGGCAGAGGCGCAATCACGAACTCAGTGGGCATGTCGCACATGGCTGCTGGGTCGAAGAAGACGAGCTTGTTCAGGATGCGATAGATTACCGCGAGTCTATCATGGGAATCAGTGAGGGAATCTGCAACGGTCGTCGGAATGATCAATGTACCTTCGCCTGAATTCTTTGTAAACCCAGCCTTGCCAGCTGTTAGTTGACTTGCTGCGACATGGTACGTTATGCGTATGACAATCGAAATCGTCGCGAGAAAGTTGTATTGCGACGAGCTAGAACGAAGTTCGTTAGATGTGTTTCCTAAACGTGCGGACACATTAGACTCACAATAACCGCCCTCTCTAAAAGATAATCCAGATTATTGTGCTCAGTCTCGCCTTCGTCGATACGAACCAAGATGTAGACTGAAAGAGCTTGCATAGCACCTAGTAGTTCCCATTTGTTCAGAGTGTGGTTCTGGTCACAGATGCGTTCACACTCGGTTCTCACATTCCGCCAGAAGAGCTTTCGGCTTTCTTTCACCCGGTTCGCCATCATGTGCATCAACGCGATGCAGTTCTCAAGTGGTTCTATTGTTGTCCCTTCATCCATGAACGACACATAGCTTGGATGTATGAAAGGTGGCAGGTCATTTTGCTGCAGCATTAGCGGATAAGACTTTAATGTGTAGAAGATGAGACTGGCCGCTCTTTCCGCTCCGTGGTGCGTTTTTGGTCGTTGGATCATTGATCGAACGTTCGAACTGGGGCCAGGTGAGATGGCAAAGCACAACGACTGTTGTCTTTGGGTTTGATGTTGCCGCTCCCGCTGACGAGTAGGTCTATTCTGGTCGTCGAAGATTGGGTCTGTTGAGTCCAGCAACGATGAAGGGGGCATAATGGTCGTCGGGCTGGCTGACACTGCTGAAGATGATGTGACTGAAGGGAAAGCCGACCGAGGCGTAGGTATCATGTAATCTCCAAAGGCCGTCATATCGTCGAGGCTCCACTGTAGGTCTTCGAACACGGGGTCAAGGCTGGTCAATGTAGTAGCCAGAAGACCTTGAGATTGATCGGCTACAGTTGGCACAATCGAGTTTGCATGACCGTCAAGGGGATTATCCAGGTGGTCGGAGGTAGCATGACGCACAGCATGACGCTTTTGCCTTGTAGATCTGGAAGGATAGTGACACATGAGACCCCTTCGGATACAACGCGAACATCCTGGTAGTGCGTTATTGCACGCGGTCTTTGCCTTTGCGCAAGCCGCACACGATCGCCGTCTCTGGACAGAGGCTCTCGTGTTAGACCGACAATAGTAACCATGACGTTTCAATGATGATTCTTCGAGAAACGGTCAGTCCAATAGTCGTTGTCGCAAAGTTGGAGCAGCACGGCAAAGACACTGACGTTTGGTAAACGGCTTGTTGCACTGGCGGCACCAAAGCACACCCGCAGGTACCTGCTCCGCCATCCGGGGCTGATCTGAAGGCGAAGATGGTGGTTTGTGACACTCACGAGACAGCTGGTTCGGGATAAATTGAAAGCAAAGGGATTTGGGTGGCGTGGAAAAGAAGCCTGGTCGTGACAAGCACAAGGTATCTAGGTAGTCCCGAGGTTGGTGGTTGGTGCTGACATATGCGGCAGGGACGCGCCCCACCTGCATCCTTCGGCCGGTACAAATTGTAATTCCCACTTGGGTCAACATGACGCTAGCGCGTCGACTTAAAGTACTTCCGAACGTAATTCTGTTTCGTGCAAGCACGCTTATTATACCTAGATACTTCACAGTCTGATTTCCAGCCTTTGCATGCCCAGGTGGCTATCCGCGTCGATTAACCCTGGGTCCTCGGGGCCTCGGGAGTCTCGCACAGAGATGAAGTACATGAGTCTGTTTGGTGAGACACCAGGTGCACTACTTTCCAATTGAACGAGTGTGTATCTAACAACCAGCCGTCATAAACCGCTATCACCCCTTCTTCACCCTAGTTTCAAAACATCCCTTCATCCCCCTCTAACTACGGTAGTTAACCGTCACATGGCACTTATCACAGTTACCAGTTCCATAGCTGCCATGCGACTTTCCGCAGTGAGCCAAGATATACTCGGCCTTGTCCTTGATGACCTGACCCCGCACTGCCTGCTGACCAGAGCCGTTGGTTGCGTACTTGATGAAGCAGCTGCCCTGCGAGAACTCCTGCTGGTCGTTGTAGTAGGCGTTCACGTCGATTCTGGCGATGCCGACGTAGCATTCGCTTAGGTTGGGGGAGCGGCTGGAACCGTCGCAGCTGGGAGGGTAGGTTAGTATAAGTAAAGATAATAAAGAGAGGAGGGGTTGATGTCTGAAGAGGGGGAGGAAGGGGAAGTGGCTTACTTGTCGGAGTAGGCCAGAGCAGTGCTGCTAAGAGCGAAGAGGGCGAGTGCAATTTTGGCGAACATGATTGCGGAGTGTTTCTGAGTGTTTGTGATGGTAATGGATGGGAAGTTGATGTGTTTGATGCTTCTAAACCGCTGTGCGGACGCAGTATTTATAGACAAAATGTCTGCGTACAAGCGGACTCACACTCGCCACCCCTTAGCTGACTATACGCTGTCCTTACTATTTTGGAAGTCGAGATACCGGTGAGGGTGCGTCGATGCTGATGTGCATGATGGCCTGAGGCATGCGTGTTTGGGATGAGGCCCCCCATATGCTCGATGCACACGCTTCGGCTACAACTCCGATCTGGAGATCATGTTCCTAAAATGTCGGTTGAGAGCCCCTAGGATCTATTTCTCTCTTCGTGAAGAGTACCCAGCTGGTAAAACCTCACGAATCACTTGTCTTAAAAGCGGAAGTTTTGACAGAAGCAGTTTGCCTTGCGAACTCGGTATCGATACGCAGTAAACACAGCTCTGCATCGTGAAGTGCACGTGAAAGTCTGTGTTAACGTACCAACGAGAGATGCAATCGGAAGCCCCTCCGGTACTACCTAGGTACACGAAAGCGTAGAGACGTGTCGAGAGATCCGCCCACTTCGGGTAATCCGGGAAGCGCCGATCAGGAACGAACGCCTGATCCGGTCGATCACAGCATCTAGCAGCACGAATCCGCAATAGGGTTAATATCTTGGAGTTACAATATGGTAATATTATGCAAGTAAGCAGGAAGCACATCACCTCTCGTTGGCTAATTCGGTAGTGGAAGGTGGTGAAGGTTTGCGGGCCGTAGCTAGTGTACATGTGGTACAGCCTTACGGCCTTAAGGTCTCACGGCCCCGGCATTAGCTTGATATATGTGCATTAGTATCCGTCCAAAACACGATAAGCTTCCGAAGGGTCCAAAAGCTTGTGGCGCATGTGGACACGCAGCCTGATGCGACACCGCAGTTGCCTTCGCATCACGCTCAGCGAAAAAGACCTCGGAAGGTTGAGCCTAACTCAGAATAAGACTTTCCCCTCGTCTGTGTTGACCATTGAAGCTTTGCGTCAGGCTACCTAGGTAACGATTATAACGATACTCAATCACGTTTGTTACAAGCCGTTCAAACAAGCTATGGAGAAGCATTGCCCAGAAACAGCCAAACGGGGGAGCGAGGCGATGTACACCAAGGCTATCGTGTAAAAGGCGGGGAGAAAGGTACTAAGCGCTCTGAGTGGGTCTTGAGGCACGCTTTAGTACTGAATAGTTAGGTGTTTATGATGAAAAGGCCGCAACGGGCTGTCATTCCGTGGCTAGCTGACAGGCTGCGGTAGCGGGATGCCGTACTGGCGTTGTAAACGAGAAAACGAGTAAACGAGTAAACCTTTCCAAGATTAGATTCGTAAGGATGCACCATGTGTGGACATACCATGTGATTAGTTATGAAGAAGCCGTCCGTACCGAAGCGCCAATGCGCTCGCGCCCAGCCACGGGAAAGGCCTTCCTCCGTGCGATCTCAATTGGTTTAGAGATCCATTAATATCTTGTTTCATTCGTCTCTTTGTGCAGATCTGACTACATCAAAGGCTTGTTCTTCCTCTCTTGTGCCAAATATTGCACACTGATAGTAACAGAATCGACTCTCGACTCTAGTGCTACATCGCTGTACGCAGGTCGATGCCTTGATGCGCAAATGTTGATCAGCTGGTTGTGCTCAGCCTAGCAGATCTAATTATATGTCACCATCTCCCCTGTGGCACCAATGGTTATCACAGTGCCTTGTCGTTCTGATCGTTATCTGCAAATCACCTTGGCAGCTATTCAATAATCGCGCTTGCAGAAGCCATTCATTTTTGGGGGTCGCTGGTAAAAGACCACATGAAGCAGGTTATAATTGAATGAGTGTGTACATATTTAGGTAATGACTGACTGTTGTAAAGACCATGTGCTGAAATTCGTACCAACAGGATAAGACAACACTCTGCCTTTAACGCGCCTTATAGTTGACCGTGACATGGCACCCGTCACAGTTGTCCGTCCCGAAGCTGCCTTTGTGATGTCCGCATTCATTTAGGATGCGCGTTGCTACATCCTTGATTTTCTGACCAGACACAGGGTGTGAGACACTCGCCTTGTCATTCGTTGCGTACTTGACGTAGCAGGTTCCGTAGGAGAACTCTTGGTCGTGGCTGTAGGTGAGGCCTGCGTTGATGTTGTTGGCAATGGCATCGCGGCATTCGGCGATGAGAGGCGAATTGGTGGATCCTTTGCAGCTGAGAAGGTTAGTGCCTTCGATTAACGGTGACGGCAAGAGGGTTGTGATCGAAAAAGGTAGTAAAGAAAGCGTGCGTATCTTACTTGTTTGTGTAGGCCATAACGCCGCTGCTGATGGCGAGCAGGGTGATGGAGAATTTGAAAAACATGACTGTATGCTTGTGGCTGGCCGAAAGTCTCAATTGATGTTTGTCTTGTAGTTGATTGTTCGTTGTCAGTTCGATCTGCTGGATACCTTTCAAAGCAGAATGCGGACACAGTACTTATAGACAAATTGTAGATGTAAGTAAGACATCCATCCGCTTCAACTACGATAAGGCCCCGATGCCTGTGTTAATTTTGGGGCGATGTGACCGGTGAAGACCCATCGATGGTATAGTGCATGGTAGGCTTGGACGTGCATTCGGGGCAAAGAGCCTTACTGTCCTTGTTGGAGACACGGCGGATTCGACTGCCAGTGACCGGGGTTCGTGAGGCTGAGGAGTACAGCGGAAGCCCCTGATATGACTTCTGTTCTTCCTATCCGGAGACGTGGCAGCTAATGAAGCCTGATAGAGTTGCGTCACTTTTCTGTCGGACTGTAGGCAGAGGCCGTCTACCCTCGACAGTAGGATAGCAATGCTTGGTAGTCACAGCAGTGTTTCCACGATACTAGCGAGAACATCAGACGCCACAGCGAGAATTGCAATTGAAAGAGCCACACATCGAGCCGGAACTGTATCAATGTGCTCATGATGACTTTCACGTCGAAGGAGCACCGCATACACGGTAGATAATCTTGTCCAAAAACGGCCGCATAACACTGTCGATCGTAAGATCTAGTTCCAGGAATTAGCAGTCCGTCCAATTGAGTATAGCATAGGGAGATATGAGACGGGAGTACAGCATAAGCAAGCTATGCGTTTAGGCCTCTTGTTGGCCAGACATCACCACCGGAAATGGTGAAGCTTCGGGAGACGCATTACGGGTGTAGGATCCTAACACTAGCTTGATATGTATACAGTCTCATTAGCAACAAAGTAGCCACAGCCTCCTTCGTGTCAGCTCAAGGTATGGTACAGGAGCGGCACGCAGCCTGATGCGGCTCCGCTAGTGCTTCCACATGGGGCGGACCCGTGG
This sequence comes from Alternaria infectoria, assembly GCF_024043175.1. Lineage (NCBI taxonomy): Eukaryota > Fungi > Ascomycota > Dothideomycetes > Pleosporales > Pleosporaceae > Alternaria > Alternaria infectoria. Next base: position 11,914 of record NW_026250726.1, on the reverse strand, counting down.
TGCCTTGCCACACCGACATTGTAGGAATGTTATTATAAGACATGTAAGAAAGTCGGGTATGAGTCCTGCCCAGAAGCGGCTGCATTGGGGCACAAGGCTGCGTATGCCAAGTCCGTCTTTCCTCTAGCGGTCACCACAGTACTTTAATGTGCATGTACAAGGCGGGGTTCTGAGACGCCATGTACGTTGGATCGATCTAACGGGACGCCTCAGCAATATATAACGTTGCGTTAGGGATCAACAGAGTATGATAGGCGGTCAGGCGGCGACGGCAGCGTTGAAGCCATCAGTGGCATCGTAAAACCTGAATATAAGATCGACATCGGACGTTTCGATCTAATGTTCAGGTTTTACGATGCCACTGATGGCTTCAAAGACTGTCCTCTCAGCCTTCCAGCGCCTTTGTCCGTCCATTCCTCTTTCTCCAACTCTGCACACCTCTGTCAATCTCATCTCTTGTCACACCGTCTTTTATCAGCTGCATGGTCACTCCCAGCACCTCCACATTCTTGTTCCTACTCTCATCGTCGAAGAAAAGCATATCCTCGTACTCGATCCCGCTGTCTCTATGTATCCTCTGGAAGTGCGTCGTCTTGCTGCCGGGGTATATTTGCATGTGATCGAAGTAGTCTATCGCGCGTGAGGACGATCCGTTTGCGCTGGGTATCTTGAGGAGCTTGAGCATTTCGCGGCCGAGATCGGGGGCGCACGTGCGCGAGGCAGCGGCGATGAGGATGTTCTTGTGCTTGAGCTGTCGTTACGTCAGCTTCGTCATGGAGTCGATGAATATCGAGTCATCTCACTGCTTCTAATACGCCGCCGACATCGTTGTAGAAGCCGAAGCCCTCGCCATATTTGTCCTTGACCTTCAGGCCGCCCTCGACAGGCTTCAGCGGAGGCGTGACGTGCGTATCAACCCAGAAGGGCCATAGTGTGTAGTCGAGATCGAAGACGACAATTTTAGGGAGCGGTAGACCATCCGTGAACGTTGACGGCCATTGGACCTTTTCTGGGAGCGTTGTAGTCGTGGTCGTGTCGGTGGATGCCGACGAGGTCGCGCTGCGGCGGGGCATCGTGGTCTCCGGTATGGGTGGGAAGGGCGCTTTGAGGAAGAAGGCCAAGACAACTGCAGATACGACAGCTGTAAGGAAGCGTGGAAAGGCCAGAATGGAGGTGCGCAGGGTGACTGTGAAAGCTGTCGCACGTGGCGCGCGCGTGGCAGAAAAAAGGCGATGACGTAGACGCGTAGGACTGCCCGATCGGGCGAAGGCACGTGAGAACTCCACGCGAGAACCCCGTGGCACCCGTGGACGCAACAACGTTAAACACACCTCACTACGAAATACCACGATCGATCGTTCACTGGAAAAAGCAAATTCCCTCAAAGACGGCATCGGCGAGTTTGCTCGTACTACCACAGTCCTGCTGTACCAATTGGCCGTTGTGAAAATGGAAGTGTTGACCTGTATCACATAGGTATCAGCACCCATTGGCATCACTGCCATCATGTATATGCTCACGATTGCTGAGTGCAGTTCCTGACGCACCCATACATAGCACATGCACAACATAAGAAACATGATGGTCTCGACCACTAGCGCAAGCATCCGTGAACTGCCGATGAACTCATCGCCTGGCCTGACCAGGACCATCCTGAACCTTGTCCGGCGCACCTGCAACCTTAATCCAGCTCTAGCTATTTTGATACTATTGCCAAGTGTATCAGGTCTCTTCGGGGCTAAGCGCGCGATGCGCTCGACAACAAGAGGTACCTCGGTACCCGGAACCAGCGCTTTACGGACGCTCAGCACCCTTATCGCGCAAGTCCAGAACTAGATATGCAGCGCGATGGATGCAAAACACCGAAACATGCAACTGTGCGATGACGATTGGGATGATGGCCGTCTTGCATGTGTTAAAATGGGTTGCGCTGCACACCTTCCGTTCTAGTCGTCCAGCCACTGCCAGCCCCGCAAATAACGGGCAGCGGAAGGATTCCCGCCTGACTTCTGCCTGCGTCAACCTCTACACAGCTTTCTCGAGCAATGTCGCCGTGATCCGACCACCAACGGGCTTCAATGGCGGCGACCTGTGCTCGTCGTACAATTCTTCACCGCGACCAGGAACAGCACCAGCTCGTCACCACCCCACGACCCGCAATTGCGCAGCCTCCGCGTCTGCGAATCAAGGCGCGCCCCATTGAAATCCAGCGCAACAACGGGTGACACCACGCCAATCAATCGCCACAATGGCCGACTTCCATGAGACAAGATCGCCCCTGACAAACGAAAATGTCCAAGCATGGGCGCGTGCGAATTTTGCCGCGCCGTTTCGCGCCCTGCCACGCGCCGCAAGACTGCATTGGATCCAGTTCGACGAGAGCTTCACCATCAGCAGAGCCATCTGGCGAGGGCTCGGCCGCTCCACCCACAAGCAATTGCTTGTCATCGGCGGATATGCGCCAGGCCCCGCGGGCGACGACGATGAACCCATAGATCGGGTCACCGCGCACGTCCACGAAGATGAGGCCGAGGTCAGCTTTTATCGCATTACCGAGTTGGAGGACGGCGCACACGAGTTGCAAGCTGTGAATAGTACCAGTACTGTTGCTTTCCATGCGCCTTTTTGTGATGTTGGAGACGATACCGGCGGCTCCAAAGCCATCCATCGTGTGTCGGCCCTCATTCTCTACTATTTCTTGGCTGCTGGCCACGTGAAGGAGTTATGTCGGACGAGATCAGATCCTACCATGTTTACCAGGAATTTCCGAGACGCGTGTTTGTGGGTGCAGAACGAGGGGGAAAGACCATTGCTGCCGCCGTCTAGGAAATCGGAACCCAGTACGCCCATTGAAAAGGATTCGATCGCTGTTCGGCCAAAGCGATCATCTACCGTCTGTATGTCAATTTTGATTGTCATTTGGTCGATAATTTACTGACTAGAGGCAGCGTCATTATCAAGGTCCATACCGGAAGACATCCAGGTCCAGCCGCCATCCATCAAACGCGCAGCAACAGATAACTTGAGCGTCAAGATCAAACGCGAACGCGATGAAGACTACCCCAGCATTGCATCGGCTATTCGTCCCAAGAAACACCGTCGCACCGTCAGCGAGCAAATCGTGCCACCCTCAAATCTCAAAGACTCAACTTCCGTCCCATCACCATTATCTATCCTCAGCCCACGCAGTCCAGCACCAGAGCGTGTGAACCGCGCATTAACAGATCGAATCCAACACCTCAAAGACGAAAACGCCGGTCTCAAAGCCTCAAACACCAGCCTAGAGACCGAAAAAACCGACCTCCAGAAGCGTATGGAGAAGGAATCCCACGCCTACCGCGGACTACAAATCGAATCCGACGCGCTAAAGAAAGAGTCTGAGAACATGAGAAAAGAGATGATGGCCATGAAAGAGCGGTTGGAATCTGTCGAAACATCAGGCGAAAAGCTAAGGGTGGAAGTAGACCGGTTAACAGCTGTGGAAGAAGCAAGCAAGGAACTACGAAAAGAACTAAGGAATGAAGTTGAAAAACTGAGAGGGCGAGTCGAGAGAAGCGAGAAAGAGGCTGAGAATGCGAAAGAAGAGCTGCTGGCTGTGAGGCGTGGGTTGACGAAAGAGCTGGGCGAGGCGGTCAAGAAGTGGGGTGCGTAAGCGACGGAAGTACGTGTTGGGGAATAGCGCTGGCTGTTGATTACTTTCTGTTCTTTTGTCAGATGATTTTGGCGGCAGAGGCGGCTTGTGGAGGGATGTTGTACATGATGTGCAAGGATGGGGTTTTTAGGGCATTTTCTTTTGGTTTGATGAAGAAGCGGCATCCTCGGCGTATTACTCGGCGTCTCTATTTCTCCTTCGATAGGGTTGGGGGCAGCTCGCAATTTCAATGGAATAGCACTGCAGTGGTGTTTTCCGGGCTTGTTATTGGAAAGATCATGTGTTCGATGGTCTTTGTTGATGCTGACATTGAGAGATCGGTAAAAGACTGAACCCCAGCGCTTTCATTTTAGCGGTCTCATCTTCACTCTTCCGTCAGATCTGAAAAGCTTACTTGAAATTATCGATAATGTCTCACACTTTTGCTGCTACAACAGGGTATAAGAGTCCATGAATGTATACTCCATCGGCGCATCAAATCCCACGCCCTGCTACGCTACGCCTTTTTCCAGAAATCGGGTATCTTGGTTTGTTTCCCACCGCGAACCACAGCCTGGAAGCCGGGTCCATCCTCGTCCTCAATCTCAGCTTGATCTTCCTCTTCGTCATCATCCTCTTCATCATCCTCGTCGTCTTCGCTATCTTCATCGTCATCATCTTCGTCACCGTCATCCTCAGATTCAGATTCAGACTCAGACTCAGACTCTTCCTCCATCTCCTCCTCGACTTCGATTACAACGTCTTCCTTAACCTCCTCCTGAACATTTTCGTCAATCTCCTCCTCAGCCTCTTCCTCGGCAGTTTCCTCAGCCTTTCCATCCCCCTCCCCGTTCTTAGCCCTTGGTTTCGCTTTCCAAAGCGGCATCCCGATACCCTTACTCTCCACATCCTCCGCATCTTTCAACTGCTCCATCATACCATAGTATTCGCAATACTCTTCACTCGCCAAAACCCAGCGTTTGGGATGGCGGATACCCATCTCGCCGATGAGTCCATCCGCAGCAGCCACTTCGTACTTGTGCGGCCACTGGTTTTCGTACTTGAGCTCGCGGAGCTGATCTGTCTTACGCATTTCCTCCGCATGTTCCGCGGTATAGGTGTGTCTCTTACCAACAAGTTTCTTGGGGACGGTTGTGGTGGTGGGCAGGAAGTTCCAAGCGAAGTTTATTTGCTTGGTCTGGATACGGCGGCGGGTCTTGTTTCCTAGCAGACCTGCTTGCTCGACTTCCTCTCTCCAATCCCCATCGCTAAGCCGCTTGTACTGCACGCGCGCGAAGCGGAAAAGCTCTGCGGTCTTGTACCATTCGCGCTCAGGAGCTGGTAGATATTCGTCTTCTTGTTCACATATGGCATCCCAGTCTAGCGCGTCTTGAAACATGAGCCAGTCGTAGGCGATTTGGTCGCCCATGTCTGTGAGGCTGTCTCGCAATATGTCGACAACGTGGCTGTACTTTTCAAGCTGAGCGGTCTTATCACTGTCTTTGTCCCGGGATGCGTCGGTAATTAGTAGTGTGACTTTGTCGAATGGATGAAGCAGGAGTGCGCGCCACTGTGGGATTTTGCCGTTCCTCTCTGTATCGACGTGCAGCTCGAGCTTCTCTAAAACTTCTCCACGACGCCAGTTATCCTTCTCAGCTTCGGGTATCATCGCAATCTCTGCTAGAGCCTCAGTGAAGTAGTCGATATCCAGTGTGAGTGAAATGGTCCGTAGCGCCTCCCACCCCTGATAAAGCGGTATGCTGCCGAACAACTTGATCGCATGCCCATGGTATTTCTCGAACCTCTGGGAGAATCTATCGAGATGCTTCTTCAGATGGCGAGCCGCTGCTTCCGAAAGCTCCTGTGACATGTTAGCCTAGTTCACCGCATACACTTCTTTGACGGCACCTCATTCGAGGAAGAGTCCGAACAGTTACATCGCCATCTATACTAGCATGAGAGCTAAATTTGGCATAACTCCAAAGTCATGTAAAATCATAGAGGGTAGGCTGTGTTCAAGCCTCTACGGTGACGACAATAACATACCAAGTTTGCTTGCTTACAAGCCAGCAACATACCAGGCCCAATTCCAGGCGTCCGGGGATTCTTGTATCGTAATGGAGGAAGCCATCCATACAGAAAGTCGTAGATGCTCATGCGTACGTCGCGGTTCAGCAGTGTGAAGAACATGGCGTCTTGAACGACTGGAACTGGCGTCTCCACTGCGGCAGCCTTCATTTGCAACTTGCGGTAGGCGCTGTTGGCGGTAGTTGAGGAGAGCGTGTGCTCTGTCATAGTGATTCTGCGGGCGGTTTTTTTGCTCCAAGCTTGCGGTTGAGCGGTCTCAAACAAGGTGCAGCAAGCGTGGAGTGGGGCTGGAAGTGTGAAGGGCATCATGTAGAGTGAGGAAGCTCGGAAACATCGCGTCAGTGCGCTTAGGGACTGCTGCCTCGTTCATGGGGACGGACTAATCGATAGTGAAAGGGCGGTTCACTCTGACCCGTTTCGGCGATGAACGCTCGTGCAGTGTCTCGAGCGATGCATCTGACGTCATGTTAGACAAGTGTTGTTGTAAAACTATATTCGTCAAAGAACAAGATCATCTAAGTCCATATTAAAGAAAATAGGGAAGGCAGGCGTTTGTAAGCAAAAGAATCACCCGATACAGCTATACTACCACTAACCCCCCAGTTTTTCGCGTTTCGTACAACTTACTCATCACCTACCACCTCGTACCGAACACCGTCACACAGCATGTGCCCACGCCTCATCACACACCACCACCACACACCTCTTCCACTCACACAGCTGTTCGTCTGCCAGCCACAGGTGCCGCCATCGTAGCACCCTTCCTCACCCTCTCCTTCTGATGCGCCTCCCTCCGCAGCTGCTCATTTTTGGCATGTAGCTCTGGTACGCCGACATCTTCCACAGGTTTACCCTGATTCCTACGGTTCACATTCTTGCTGTGGCTTGCACTGTTATTTACAGCATGATCATTGGTGGCATGCTTAGAAGCTGCAAGACCAGAATGCTTGGTCGGGGTCGTGGAAGTTGTGGCCGCGCGTCTGCTATCGCCGCGAGGAACGGGTCTGCGTCGCTGTTGGGCTGGTCGATGGGGTTTGGGGTATGGCTTGGTGGGGGCGGGGGTATCGTCTTCGGTGTCAGAGGCCCATGAGAGCTGCGAGTGGCGCCGGGTGGTGGCGTCTTTGTTTGATGTCTTCTTGGTAGCGACAGCCTTTGGGGGTGGTTTGCTATCGATCGGTGACGAGGTCTTACACTCGATACTGGGAGATGATGGTGGCGAGGTGGAAGGGCGACTGGAGGACATGTGCACCTCACTGGATCTTGAGCTGGCCGCTGAACTGCGAGATGACTCAGGGCTGGGTGGAGGGGCAGGGGTATCGTCAAGATCGATGAGCAGATCTGATACTTGGCTAGCACGGCGGATCGGTTGCGTGGCTGGCGCTGGTGGAGGAGTCAATCGTCCCAATGCAGCCGGTCTGGGAGACGGGCTCCTCTTGAAGATACCACGCGGCTGCTGTACGTCGTCACCAAGTAGATCACGCTCTTCACTCTTCCTCGTTCGAAATGTCGAAGGGTCGGGAAACACTCTTGCTTCCGGCATCGCACCATCCTGGTCTGCATCCTCATTCGCCGCTAGCCTTCGCTGCATCCAAGTAGGCGGCCTGGGACCGATAGCAGACTTCTCCTTCCACCATTTCGGTATGCCTCTAACGAACCCTAGTTCACGGAGCTTCTCGATGCCGGGCATCTCGTGCTTGAATTTGCATCCGATGGCTGTCCAGTCACATTCCCCGGTCTTTATCCAGTGTGTGCAGTACTCTTTCTTGGATGGGTCGGGCTCGATGCCGGATGGATGGGGGACGCGGTATCCGAGGCGCTGCGCATCTTTGTGGTAGATGGAGGCGAAGGTGTCGGTGAGTGAGGACGGGCGTTCGATATTAGCGGTAGGTGTTGGGCGAGGTGGTTCTGCCGTATTCAAGATCGCTGGGAGAGTATGAGAAAGTCGAGGAGTACGAGTATCGCTCACGGGCATCGTCTGCGGCTCCGCACGTACATGATGGTCTGGCGCCAAGTATCGTGACTGCGTCGCCGTAGTGGACCGAGGTGAGAAGCTGCTGGATGTGGGCGCCTGGATCAGTAGAGCTGAAGGAATCTCGTCCGTCTCTGAACAAAGCTTCCAAGCTCCGTCTGAGATCTGGCGATGGGTCAACTGACGTGGGATTCCTTGTAGTTGGAATGGAAGCTGGTCTACTGGTACCAGCGGGACCATTACGCTGCCGCGAAGAAGATAGTAGCGAAGACCTTCCGGAAGTGCGCAAGTGCTATAAGCTTGGGTAGTCATATCAACAAACAAACAACGAGGGAATCTTTGGATACAGATCGCTGTTATGGACACCCTTGGTGTAGTGAGTATACAAAGAGATGGTTGAAATACGACTTGGAAGGAACGGTGAGAGGATGAGATCCGAACGGTTGTGTTCCATTATATTCCCGGGTGTGCGACTGTGCTCAAGACAGCAATTCGATGTCTCTACCCGACGCAAGCAGTTTGCCGGCATCTGCAACCATTCTTACTCGTCCGGCAAGCCATTGCTACAAATCAGGATGTCTAGCAGCCACCGAGAGTATGAAAGGATTGCCTGTGAGTTGAAGATTGCCTGCGGATCAATCAGGGAGGATACATAAGCCTACCAAGATGGGATGGGAGTAACGCGTCCTGGAAGTTTGTGATACCTTGATCTGTCGCAACCCGTGCTGCGAATAAGCGACAGACTCCGCCAGAGCGTTGGCAAGCTGTGAGGAGAGGGTGAATAATCGCAGTATCGATGATGGGGGTTTGTCCTCGTGGCTTGGACAGCACGCAATCGGCCCTAAGACATGGCGTAACGGCTGGCGGGATGGGGAATTGCGGTGTCTGCGCTTGCGATGCCGAACCACTCGCTCTTCGCTCCTCAAAACGTCGAAGTCGTGATGCTATTGTGGCGATCGCGGTGACAATGACGAGTAGATTACAAAATTCAAAGGCCTTGAAGATGGCGTACCGCACTGCCATATGGCCAGGCCAGGTTAACCCTTTCGCTCACCGGGTATCCCTGTGCCGATCAACCGCGGCACGGCAATCTCCGTCCTGCCCAGACCCGCCTAACCACAACTCCAAAACATTAGACTGCTTCAACCCGCCTTGGGCCATCACGGCTTTCGGATTCGGATCTTTGCCTTGGCCATGGCACCGCATGCCGTGCAGCATCTTTTCCCAGCCTGAAGCCGCCGCTAGGAGTCTCCCTCCGCATCTCAACGGTTGGCCCTCCAGTCGGTACCGATGATGTCTGCACAAAGTCAATCTGCAGATCTACCACCTAGTCTTCCGGCAGTTCACGTCTCGACCGAACATGTCAAGAGTTACTTGCATGATATTAACCGTGTGGCTTGTCCTGAGGAGATGCCTCCGTGTTGGGGTTGGCAGCTGAGGTTTGCAGCCTAAGAGGCCGCCATCGAAGTTACCGCTCTTTCGCAACGAATAGACCGTCCGGCACATCGTTCATGACTCGGTTAAGAACGCGATCTTCAATAGTGGGTCGTTGGCTTCCACTGGTCTTGCGCGGCAGTGCCTCTGGCCAGTTTCGGAGACTACGCGCCTGGGACGACTATCAACGGTCCCTATGCTCCAGGGTCTGCTAATATTGGAGCCTTCCTCGGCATCCTGTTGTTTGTTGATGAAGTTTTCCTACGCGTAGGATACGACCAGCAATAATTCGGATGAACGACTGTAGGTAGCTATGAGAGATCGCATCGCTATAACGGAAAGACAACGAAGCTTCAATAGCCGGAAAGCATCTCCGACATGAGCAAAGACGACCGCAGTCCCGAAGTGTTCGCTGTGGCTGCACTGTTCTTTGTGCTCACATGGACGACTGTTCTCCTACGGATCTACGTACGCGCGGTACTGATGAAGACATGGGGAAAAGATGACTCGTACATGGTTGCGGCACTAGTAAGTGGTCACGTCTCGCGTTCAATCGAAGTCATGCTGATCAAGCTTGTAGTTAACGTTCACCGTGTATCTTCCATGTCAGATCATTGCCGCGATGCACGGAACCGGACGCCATCGATGGGAGTTGAGCGATAGCGATGCGAAGACAGCACTTTTGGTCAGTCTGACGTTCTTATCGCATCAAGTGATATCTGACTCGATATAGTTCTGGTATCTATGCGAGCTGTTCTACGTGATAGCGAACTGTCTGCTCAAGTTTGCCATCGGCTACTTCTACCTGCGGGTCGCGATCGAGCGCTGGCATATCTGGGCCATCCGGATACTCATGCTAGGAACTGTACTATGCGGTCTTGTTTACTTCTTTCTAGTTTTGCTTCAATGCATTCCAAGTGAGCATCAATCAAGCGCTCGTTGTCGCATTCGCTAATGGTTATAGTTTCGGACTTTTGGAACGTGCATCCCGCCTCAGACAGATGCATACACAACGGACCAACTCTGGGCATCACGTATGCCCTTGCCGCCATCAATGCAATGGCTGATTGGGCATTCGGCTTGCTTCCTTTCTTTATCGTCTGGGGCTTAGAGATGAGAACGAAGACAAAGCTATTGGTCGCAGGTATCCTTGCATTCGCAGCAATCGGAAGCACCGGTACTGCCATCCGTATGGCGTACATTCACACCCTCGTCCAAGGCCCCGATTTCTTGTATGCTACCACTGACGTCGCCTTATGGAGCACTATCGAACCTGGCATCGGCATCACCGCGGGTAGCATCGCGACACTCCGTCCGCTCGTCCGCCACTGCCTATGGAAGTTGGGTCTTGCCGACGCACCCCGTGAGGAACGAGGCCGCAACTACTATCCCTCAGAAGAAGGTGGTCGCAAACGAAAACATCGCCGCGGATATCGTCGTAGCCTGAGCCCTTCTGATTTGGTACCCACGATTCCGGGTAACATGACGACCATACAAATCCATGGACCTCACGACATAGACCTGGAAGAGAACCTGTCCCCGCCGAAAATTGTCGTCACAGATGAAGATGTCCCAGAAACTCCAGAGGGTCAGATTGTACACACTGTCACAGTTCAACAACAATATGAAGGCCCTGCAAGGCTTCCTGAGGCACCCCCGAGGCTTCAACTGCGCGATAGCTTGAGACATAGTTTCACTCGCGGGAGTATTTTGAGTCTTGGCAAGTTTCGCGTACCTGAATGAGTATACAGAATGAGTACCCGATGTCTTACCGCCATCTCAATTGCGCAAGTATGCGATAACCTCACCTCAAACAGATCAGAGAAACATCGCAGACACACCGTAGACACACCGCAGATACACTGTATCACAAAGCCTATGTTGTCTCATCGATCCGTCATGTCGCAGCGCTTTGACAGACACGCAGCCCAACGTCACTGGATCAGTCGTCAGAAGAAGCGTGAGAGAATTCAGAGCGTGGCGTCACCTGCGCGAAACACACTCACCAACGCTGGCTGTCATTCACGTCATCCACAATTCTATCTCCAGCCGCCGCTCCTGAGCTCTCAGTCTCACTCGCAAGCTTCCTCTGTACTACCACGATATCAACATTACCCGTTTATCTGTACTCTAGTACTTCACTAGCATCAGCGCGTTCACATCAGGAAGCCGTACTGTTCACAGTATGGCTGAGACTCCCACACCATCGACGAACATCTCCAGTCAGCCTCACGATGGTGATCCAACAAAAGACGACGAGTTACCCACCTTACCACCCAACAAAGAAATCCTCGCCTCCGCCATCCACATGACAAACACAACCCGCTTCCTCCACCTCCTCTCCCACGCAAAAGCCCTAATCACCCACCACGGCCCCTACACCACCCTCCCCGCCACATCAGTCTTCTCCCGCTCCCCAAAACCACCGTTCCCCCCAAACCCCTCTTCCCCAACCCTCAAATCCCTCGCCCTCACCCTAGCCTCCGCCCAAGACAGTACTTATAGCACCTACACCTCCCAACCCCCCAGCCCCACAACCTCCGACCTCGACCTCTTCACCCTCCTCTGGGACAGTGCCGTCGTTGTCTTGGAGGAGATTCTGTCTAGAGGTGATCTACCGCAAGAGTCTTTCGGTTGGGGGGTTTATGGGTTGGCGGCGGGGTATGTGCATCCTCCTCCTTCTTCTTGTCCTTCTCGTGATCTGAGGCAGCGGAATGTTTTCATGAAGAATAAAGAGAGGTTGAAGGATGCGCTTTGTATGTTGCCGAGTTTGGAGGGGGGTGGGATCTGTC